>NW_025920246.1:64400-155730 GCF_902686445.1 Sciurus carolinensis | reverse complement strand
TTCTCAGTCAAAATTCAAGATAGCTATTATACAAGCAAAATATATTTTTACTCTTGCTAATTTCATTTTGTGAAACTGTTACCTGTTAATGTTTTGCAGAAGTAGCTGCTTCAAGAACACGCAACCTAGGTAACTTGTGATAATAAGCTATCACCTATAGAACAGATAGTGGTAACTTCCAAAACTAATGCAGACTCCAGTTAGATAATAGGGTAAATAACTGTAAAGTTATGGACATTAAAGTTAAAGCCCAGTACTCTTACTTTATGACTGGTGAAACTGGCTTGCTGGATGATTAAGATCAAACTTAGAGATTGGAATTAAATACAGAAGGCAAGATAGGCCAGTATTTGGATCTTTTGCCCTCAGTCAGCCTGAACCCAGGGGATAAGAGGACTTCTCTAAGGAGCGCTGCAACTCTGGGTCACACAACCTCCTGATCAAGGAGATTGTTGAGACTAGAGGATGAAAAAATCGCTCAGTGCATCTGCTGCAGAGAAGGGTCATGGAAAAAGGGAGACTTCCCTTAATGCTTCCAAAGGAAGTCACCTCATCAAGGAGACCCTGCCTAACCAATGGCACTGGTGGAGCTAAAAAGCTGCCCTTAAGTTCTCTACAAGTGGCCCCTGTGGGAACTCAGCTGTCTCTTTTACAAGACAGGAACCAGGTCAATTTGACCAACTTGATCTTGGACACCCAGCAAAACAGTTAAAACCAAAATATAACCATTCTTGGGCATTTAAAAGAAATAATAGTTAAATGTAACTTAAGATGTACACTTGTGCCAGAGTCAGAAGTTTTTAGTCAGTTTAAGGCCTGCAGACCTTCCTAAGCTACACAGGTAGACTTAATCTATGTTTGCTCGTATGATTACCTAGCCCTAAGTCACAGAAGTATAGAGCTCTCTACTAAACACAGGTTATACCAATAAAGGGATATTTTACAAAATCAGATGACATTAAGTAGCTTAACTATATTTTCTAGGGACATCTATGACATTAAGAGTTAAATGTTGTGTTTACATTCCTGATAACCTGGACAATGTTAAAGTTCCCAAATAAAGGCCTTGTCCTCTCCACCCTTTTGCTAGGCATAGTTATGGGAACAATTTCTCAGTTCTTCCACCTCCTGGTGAGAGATTGACTTCTGTCATTTTCATGATACTCAGTGGCATGTTCCAGATGCTGCAACATTTACTTTGTACTAATCTCATTTCAGTACTCATGTCTTTTTGTTCTTCTATCATAGAAACACCCATCCCCAGATGACTTTACAACCTGCTCTTCCCCAACCAGGCTTCTACCTTGGACCCCTCGATTGACCCAATTTTAAAAAAGGAACTGCTTGCCCCTCGCTGCCCCCTTTCAGCTTCGAAGCAGCCAGAATGATCGGCACCCCCTTTTCCTTAAAGCAGTTGGGAGTTCCTATAGCTAAAGGGGGGAATGAAGCCAGAATTAAGGACAGGTAGTTAGTGTAGAAATAGGGAATCGGGTCAATTCGAGGAAATGAAGCCATGAAGCCATCTGCCTTTGGAAGTTGGAGACTGCCCCTGGAAGAATGGAATGTCAAGGATCTCTGGAGCCCACTGATTACCAAATTTACCTGCCTTTATCAAGGACTGCAAGCAAGGAGATGCTAATTAATGCCCCCTGGGCCCTTACCTGCCTGAATCACCTTAGCCCTCCCCCTGCCCATGGTTTTCCACTTAATGCAAAACCAGGCCTAGTCACGTAGGCAGGAAGGAGAGAGAGGTAAGGGGGGAGAGAACTGAAGAGCAAAAGAGACTTTAACCTATAAAAGATGTAGGGTGCGCTCACTTCTTGGGACTTTTAGAATATCAGCCATGGCCCCCTTCTCCCTGCCGGGAGAAGTCTGTATTATTCCCTTTAAACAATCCAGAATATGGTCCTTACTCAACAGTACCAAATGATTAAGCAAACTGATGAATACTCTCCATAACCGAGGCAGGATGGACAAATGGATATAGAATTCTATCCATGATAAAGAAAAAGGGGGGAATGAAAGGCCCCTCTCACGTCCTTGACGGATAAGGTCTCCAGGCAACCACATTCCTCGGACAAATATCTCTTAACAACCTTGGTAAGCACAGGGGCCCAGCAGTCCTGTTTGTCTTTGAGACAGTTAGCAGCACAGATACCACCCTGCTCTCAACAGCACGCCCTGCCCAGAGGCCGTTATACTGATAAGCAGGAACCATGAAGATGTCAAGCAAAAATTTGCAAAAATTTGAAAAATAACCTTACCCTTTAGGTGACCTATGTGCTGGATTCAAAATAGCCAATAAGAAACCTGTTGCTTACCGCGCGCGTGAAACCTGCCCCTTCACCCTATAAAAACCCTGTGCCCCAAAGCCCGGAGAAGGCGCCACTCTGGGACTGATGTTCACTATCTGCCATTTTTGCACAGTAGGATAGGGCCTCTACCTTCCTGTGTTCATAAAATAAAGAAGGGGGAGCTGTGGCGAGCTGCCTCGCCACCATGATAAGATGGCGCTGGTTTCCTGAAGTGCTTTCTAGGTAAACAAGCCCATATTTGGTTAAGCCAACTGTTGCAAGTGGGAGCACCTATGAACATAGGCCAAGTGGCAGGAGTAGATTGGCTATTGCAAGAGTATAAAAGTGTATGAATTCGGCTCAAGAGAGAGAAGAAGAAAAACCATGGTTTCATAATAATAAGGTCCTTATTAAATTGCTGAAGGAAGATTCCTGTGTCGTGCTTTCTTGCGGGCGAGGGACACGACAGTTTTCTCATATTGTTCAGGAATCAGTGGGTCATTAAGATATTGCAGATTTCCTCTATCAACTTATAATGTCCCTGAAGATTGCTAGTATATCCCCTCTTATCCTTCAGTAGCCTGAAGTCTTGGAGGAGGTTGATAATGCAGAGCTCCACGAAGAAGCTGCCTCTCTAGGGTGGTGACTCTCAGGTGGTGTATATTCCCTGCTAGTGGGCAGAGGTGTCTCCACTTGTTGACCAATGGTCATCCAATGGGGAACTAGACTGTGGGCTGAGGCAAGGCCTGTTTGTGCCTATGTCTCTGGCTTTACCGTCCCTGTGGGAAAACCTCCCCCGGCCGGGAAGAGTCACTCGGTGGGGACGTCTCGCTGGTCAGTTGCCCTCCTAGAGGTTTCCCTCAATCTACAACTACCACCTGGGCTGGGCTATCTTCCTCTGCAACGATCCCAGGGGCCCGGACCTACGTCCTGGGCCTGGGAGCCTCACCCTTCACAGGCGAGTCTCCTTAGGCTGCCTCTCCCAGAGAATCTGCCCGCTGCCCTGGAAACTTCGCTCCGCCCCTAGGCGTGTCTCTGTGCGGCTCTTCCAGCAAGAAGCCACCTAGCTCCTGGGACCCTGCTCTGCACCAATTGCCTGGCTATGCAGCCCCTCCCCTGAGCCACCACCTGGAGCCCCGTACAATAGCTCCGAGACCCAGAGACCCGCCACACACCTCCTCCTCCGGACAGCTGCCCGGTTTCCGACGCAGTCACTAGGAGTCCAAGCAACTCACTTCAGGTCTCCTCCTCCCGCCAACCACCCGTAGCCCTAGGCAGTCACTCCAAGTCCAAGTGACCCGCCCTGTTCCTCCTCCTCCTCCTTGGGGTAGCCCCCCGGGTGTTCAGGAGCGGTGGCTCTGAGACCAGGTGACTCACCACGCTCCTTCTCCAGGCAGGCCACCGGTGTTCAGGAGTGGTCGCTTTTAGTCCAATCAACTCACCACTCGCCTCCTCCTCTGGCAACTGCCTGTGGTTCTGATGCAGTCACTCCCAGACTAAGCGTCCCACTGCTCTCCTCCTCCAGGCAGGCCACCAGTGTTCTGGAGCAGCTGCTCCGAGTTCAAACAGCTCGTCACGCAGCTCCTCCTCCGGCAACCGCCCGCGGCTCTGATGCAGTCACTTTCAGGTCAAGCAACACGCCGCGCTCCTCCTCCTCTTCCGGGCAACCTCCCGGCACTCAGGAGCGCTCGCTCTGAGTTCAAACAGTTCACCACGCAGCTCCTCCTCTGGCAACCACCTGTGGTTCTGATGCAGTCACTCCCAGACCAAGCATCCCGCCGCGCTCCTCCTCTTCCTCCGGGCAGTCCCCCGGCGCTCAGGAGCACCCACTCTGAGTTCAAACAGCTCACCACGCAGCTCCTCCTCTGGCAACCGCCCGTGGCTCTGATGCAGTCACTCCTAGACCAAGCGTCCCGCCGCGTTCCTCCTCTTCCTCCGGGCAACCCCCCGGTGTTCAGAAGCGGTTGTTCTGGGTCCAAACAGCTCGCCACGCAGCTCCTCCCGAGGCAGCCGCCCGGAGCCCCAGCAGCTGCTCGAGTCCAAGCGCTATGCTGAGTCGCCTCCTCTACGATGATCCCAGTTGTCCGTGTTTACCGCTCCAGTGGGGGGAGGGGCGTCTCGCCGAGCAACTCCACTTCACAAATTCCCTGCGTTCCGGGGCTACCGCCCCATCCGGGACGCCTTCCCAACAGGAGAGACTCACCCGGCAGCTTTGAGTTGGTCCCAAGTCTCTCACTATCTCCTCTTTTGAATCTTGCGTCCTGGAGCAACATGAAATGCAGCCGCCCTCTAGTCCGCCATCTTGGCCCGCCCCCCTATCAGCATTCTTGTCTTCTGATCTCCCACCAGAGTTGCCCATTAAACTCCAGATTGTATCTTGAAATGTCTCAAAGTTCATCTCACATATTTAAAAAAGCTCCAAAATCTTCCAAATCATATGATCAAGTTAGTCATGGCAATGACCCCACTTTTCAGTACAAATTTATGTTTTAGTCTGCTTTTTCACTGCTGTGACCAAAGGATCTGACAAGAGCAATATAGAGGAGGAAAGTTTATCTTGGGGATCATGGTTTCAGAAGTCTCAGTCTGACTCAATTCCTCAGGTCCTGAGGCAAGGCAGAACATCATGGCAGAAGGATGTGTTGGAGGAAAGCAGCTCAGGACATTATCAGGAAGCAGAGAGTGTGCAACTAAGCTCAACTCATAAAATACATACCCCAAAGATGCCCCCGATGACATATCTCCTCCAGCCTCACCCTACCTGATTACCTACACAGTGATTAGGTTAGGGCTCTCATAATCCAACCATTTCACTAAACTTTCTTGCACTGTCTCGCAATTAGCTTTTGGGGGACACCTAATATCAGAAACTTAACAATGTATATGTATGTATGTGTATACATACACATAACATACATTTGTAGTACTGGGGATTGAACCCAGGGCATTCCACCACTGAGCTATATCCCTAGCCCTTTTCCTGTTTTATTTTTGAGACAGGGTCTTGCTACATTGCTGTAAGTCTCACTAAGTTGATGAGCTGAGGCTGGCCTCAAGCTTGTGATCCTCCCATCTCTGCCTCTCAAGTTGCTGAGACTGCAGTTGTGCACTACCATGCTTTCTGAACCAAAATATTTTAATACCTCTGAATTTATAGAATGTCCACTAACATACAGTGAAGACTGAAGACCAGATCAAGAAGGGAAATGGTTAAAGGGAAAATAAAACATTTTTCTATCAATAAACTCCCATTGTTCTCATTGAAAGTAGAAATTTGAAACTTGCATATGCAAAGAGGAAGCTCCAAAGAGACATTCCAGAGACATAGAAAATGAAACCCTTAGGGTTGATTATGATTTCTAGAAGGAAGTTTTTCTCATCCAGGGAGACCAAGATTCTGGAGACCAGTTTACCTAATGGCATGGGAAACAGAGAGATGCAAAGGGGGAGAGAACTGGATCTTAATAGTTCCTTCAAGGGCAGGACCCAATAACTTAACTTCCTTCTACTAAACCCCACCTCCTGAAGGTCCTACCAACTCACAGAAGCACCATGGACTGGGGACCAAGCCTTCAACACATTTCCTTTGGGGCTCTTTTGAGATCCAAACTGTACCAATGAGTATAGAGTTTCTGTTTGGGGTGATGAAAGTTTTAAAAATAGATGCTGGTAATGCTTGTACAACATTGTGAATGTAACTAAGGTCACAGTGTTGTATTCTTACAAATGGTTAAAATGGCACATCCTACCCAGACTAAACCAAAAACTCTATGTTGTTTGGAAGAGTTAATTCCCAGTGGAAGTGCTATATCATTATTCAAAGGAAAATAAGTCTTTAAATAAAACTAAAAGCAACTATCTCTTTAGGAGCTATCTTACTTTTGTCAGCCTCAAGGTACCCCATGAAGTTCCATTTTATTTTGAAATAAAATATGGAATGGTGTGGGAAAGATGAAATAACTAGTGTCTCTCTGAACTATGTACCTAATCCTATATTTGCATTTCTTCAAAGATAAATATAAAATAAAAGTGGAAACTGGAAGTCCCCAAAAGAGATGTTTGTCATTGGTTCTAATTTTATTTTTTCTCAGTTTGGTAGCATGAGGTCTCTTCAAATTTAGGATACAAAATATGGTCGCATATTATTTGTTTGCTGCATAAAATTGCCATACAAGATTAGCAGGAGGTTCTGCTATTTCCATTTTGATCATGGCCTCCTACCCAACTGTTATAGAATCAGTCACCAATCAACTTAAACATCATTCAAAAGACCAGAAACTGAAAGTTGTTCAATTTCCATTCCCAAACAGAGAGCATATGTTCATATTGGTGGTTTTGCCTAGCTGCCACTAGGTGGTGGTGTTGTACCAGTCTCACGTTGATCTTAGGCACCAATACTCCCTGCAGCTGTTGTTCTGATCCAAAATGAACACTATCTAGAGGATCTGGTTTCACACTACGAGGTGAATGGGGAACTCAGATTTGTGAGGGTGTCTCAGAGAAAGGTCATATTCCCATCTCTGAATACAAGGAAAACAGCAGCAGCAGATACACACTCCCAACACTGTACCTTGAGATAGTAAGGTGCCATTTTTAAGTAAAAACCCCTCTCCATCTGCTAACCAACCAACCAAACCAAACCAAAATAAAAAACCCAATCCCCCACCGAAAAAAGACCCCCAAATTATAAATCTCCCAGCAACCAATATGGTATATCAACAGCTACAGTTATTTTCATTAGACACTTTACAAACACAGGCAACACTTTATTTTGCTCTATGCTTGAATAGGACCATACTGGGAGACCAGAAATCAAATCAAAGAGTTTGGGGAGACCTCTTGGTGTGTGTATGTGGTAATAATGGCAGGTGTGTTGCCACATAAGGTGGCACAAACCAGAAAAATCTGTACAAAGAAGCAGTTAGCCCAAACTGCTTGCCAACACTCTGCAACCCCTCCCCCTATAAACCCCTACAAGGATTTCCCAGACTTTCCACTTTCTAAGGCATCTTTTAAGACTTGAACTTTTCTGTTTCAATTTAACTTTTTCTTTTGACCCATATAACTTTAATTCAGTTTCCACCAATGGTGACATCAGGCAAAACTACTGACATTGGTCAGAACATTTTCATTAGCCTGCAGCTGGTGGACACCAGCATAGGGTAGGGAAGAGGTCCCTCATCACCAGAGAGATAGTGCTGCTGTGAGCCAGGTGTCTGAGAACCTACAGCCAGTCAGTAAGAACTGGCACTTACTGAAAGTTTCCTGGGGCCTACTCTGGCCAGAGGGGTGAGTGTCCCAACTGTGGAAGACCTTGGGGGTTGGGGAGAACTGCAGGATCAGAGAGGTCTCCTTATTTTAACTTGACAGTTTAACAGAGGACACATATCCCCATTGTTCCTTGCACTCTTGGTCTTGGATCACTTTGAAAATATGATCTTACTTTACCTCTCACTGAACATGCCAGGCCCGGTTAGTGTTTACATGAATGGTCTCATTTAATTTGCCTGAAACCCACCCAACCCCTGCCTGTATTCCCTGGCTCAACCTAGTGACATCAGACTCTGGTTTCCCCCTGCGAGAGTCTTCCCAGAGACTCCACAATACCAGACCATGGGAATCACTGGATTCAGCTTCCTCTCCCCCATTTTTTAGGCCACCAAATGGAAGCCTAAATAGAAGATTGAAGTGTCTTATTCAAACTACACAGGAAGGTAGAAGGTATTAGTTGAAGTGGTTGTTGCATTTATTTTAGCAAGTATGACTAATCCTTAAAGTCACTGCAAGACTTGGACTCATACCTGCCTGAGTTCTCTTTAGTGTTTAACATTGCAGTAAGTATTTGTGGGGCAAAACCTTTTTTTCCTTTTGAATTTAATTGTAGTGCTGGTGAGCTCTGTGGTTCTACGGGAGTCAGAAATAGTAACTCAGTGCATTTGTATCTCATAAATATACGTCTATATTCAGTCTTATTTAGGACCCAATAGTCTTCAGAGTAGTTATAAGAATTATCATCATTTTTTTGCAGATGAGGAAAAAGAGGCTGAAAGTAATTTTCTGTAAACATAAGTTAATAAGAGGACATTTTCAGAATTGAATTATATTTGCATGATAATTATAGTAAACTGGTCCCACTTCTTACTATTATTAAGGCCACTTTGTTGGGAATATGACTGTGCTGTGCTGACCTTGTATAGAGGTACAAGAGGAAGGCCTCCATGGGACTGAGAAAGCCCACTTCAATGGAGATGATGAATCCTCAGCACTGATCACTGCAAAACAACAGATAACAAGATGACAAGAAAGGTAATAATGATTTCTCTTCTAGTGAAGCTTTATCTTTTCCAAAGTGTCTGTCATGATTATCTCATAAGAAGCCCAAATCAGGCAGACACCATCACTTTCTGTTTGCATAGGAGACCCAGAGACCTGAGTAACTGGTCAAAAACTGCAAAGCCAATGGAGCCAGACTAGGATGTACAATTTATTTTTTTTTTAATTTTAAATTTGTTTTAATTAGTTATACATGGAAAGTAGAATGCACTTTGATACATCATATATAATGGAATATAATTTCTCATTCTTCTGGTTACACATGATATAGAATCACACCAGTCATGTAGTTATATATATAATAATGTGTGATTCATTCTACTAGGCTTTCTATTCCCATATCCTGTCATCTCCCTTCAATCACCTTTACCTAATCTAAAGTAACTCTATTCTTCCCTACCCCTCCCTTATGAATTAGTATCCATATATCAGAGAAAACATTTGGCTTTTGGTTTTGGGGTATTGGCTTATTTTGTTTAGCATGATATTCTCCATCTCCATCCATTTACCAGCAAATGCTGTAATTTCACTCTTCAAGGTTGAGTAATATTCCATCGTATATGTACATACCACTTTTTTTTTACCCACTCATCTGTTGAAGGGCACCAAGGTTGGTTCCATAGTTTAGCTATTGTGAATTTAGCTGCTATAAACACTGATGTGACTGCATCACTATAATATGCTCATTTTAAGTCCTTTGGGTGTAAACCAAGAAGTAGTCACTGGATCAAATGATGATTCCATTTCAAGTTTTCTGAGGCATCTCCATAATGTTTTCCATAATGGTTGCAGCAATTTGCATTCCAACCAGCAATGTATTTGGAATTGAACCCAGGTGGTGCTGGGAATTGAACCCAGGGCCTCGTGCTTGTGAGGCAAGCACTCTACAAACTGAGCTATATCCCCAGCCCCCGACCAGCAATGTATGAGTATACCTTTTTCCCCACATCCTCACCAACACTATTGTTTGTATGCTTGTAATTGCCATTCTGACTAGAGTGAGATGAAATGTTAGTTTTGATTTGCATTTCTCTAATTGCTAAATATGTTGAACACTTTTTCTTATATTTGTTGATCAGTAGTATTTCTTCTTTTGTGAAGTGTCTGTTCAGTTCCATAGCACATTTATTGATTGGGTTATTCGTCTTTTTGGTGTTAAGTTTTTTGAGTTCTTTATATATCCTGGAGATTAATGCTCTATCTTAAATGCAGGTGGCAGATTTTCTCCAAGTCTGTAGGCTCTCTCTTCAAGTTCTTTATTACTTCCTTTTCTGTGAATAAGCCTTTTAGTTTTATACCATCCCATTTATGGATTCTTGATTTTCTTCTTTTGCTTTAGGAGTCCTGTTGAGAAAGTCAGTTCCAAAGCTGACATGATAGAGAATTGGGCCTACAATTTCTTCTAGTAGGCACAGTGTCTCTGATCTAATGCCTAAGTTCTTGATCTACTCTGAGTTAAGTTTAGTTCAGGGAAAGAGATAGGTGTTCAACTTCATTCTGCTACATATGGATTTCCAGTTTTCCCAGTACCACTTGTTAAAGAGGCTATCTTTTCTCCAGTGTATATTTATGGTGCCTTTGTCTAGTATGAGATAACTATATTTATATGTGCTTGTCTCTGTGTCTTTGATTTTGTTTCATTGGCCTTCATATCTGCTTTGGTATCAATCCAATGCTGTTTTTGTTACTATAGTTCTGTAGTATAATTTAAGATCTGGTATTGTGATGCCTCTTGCATCACGTTTTCCACTAAGAGTTGCATTGGCTACTTTGGTTCTCTTATTTTTTCAAATGAATTTCACAATTACTTTTTCTATTTCTGTGAAGACCATCATTGGGGTTTTTTTTTCTTTGTGTAGTCATAGATGAACAGAATGCCTTCACAGTTTTCTTGTTTATTTTTATGTGGCACTAAGGATCAAACCCAGTGCCTCACATATACTAGATAAGTGCTCTGTCACTGAGCCCTGGCGTCAGCTCTGTCATTGGAATCTTAATAGAAATTGTATTAAATTCATATAGTGCTTTTGGTAATATGGCCATTTTGAGAATATTAATTCTGCCTATCCAAGAACATGGGAAATCTTTCCATTTTCTGAGGTCTTCCTCAATTTCTTTCTTTAGTGTTCGGTAGTTTTCATTGTAGAGGTCTTTGACCTCTTGTGTTAGGTTGATTTCCACTTTTTTTTTTTATTTTGAGGCTATTATAAAGGGGATAGTTTTCCTGATTTCTCTTTCAGTTTATATATCCATGGTGTATAGAAATGCTATTGATTTATTGGTGTTAATTTTATATGCTGCTACTTTACTGGAATTTTTAATGGAGTTTGAGAAGCTTTCTAGTAGGGTTTTTTTTGGATCTTCTAAATATAGAATCATGTTGTCTGCAAATAGGGATAGTTTGAGCTCTTCTTTCCCTATTCGTATCCCTTTAGTTTCTTTCTTTTGTCTAATTGCTCTGGTTAGGGTTTTGAGGACTGTGTTGAATAGGTTTGGTGAAAGAGGGCATCTCTGTCTTGTTCCAATTTGTTGAGGGAAAGTCTTCAATTTTTTCTCCATTTAGAATGGTGTTGACCTTGGTTTTAGCTTATATAGCTTTGACAATATTGAGATATGTTCTTACTATCCCTGTTTTTTTCTAGTGTTTTCAGTATGAATGGATGCTTAATTTTGTCAAATGATTTTCTATGTCTATTGAGATGATCATGCAATTCTTGTCTTTGAGTCTATTGATGTGGTGTGTTATTATTTTTATTGATTTCCACATGTTGAATCAACCTTGCATCCCTGGGTTGAGGCCTAGTGGTCAATGTTTGTTAGGAGTAGTACAACAGGGATTTTCAAGATGGTGGACTAGAGAGTGATTGTATTTCATGTCACTCCAGGACTCAGAATTCAAGACAAGGAGATATTGAGAGACTCAGGACCAACTCAGAGCTGCTGGGTGAGTCTCTCCCACTGGGTGAGGCTCCCTGGCCAGGATGGTAGTCCCAGAATGCAGGGAACTTCCTGGAGTAGAGTTGCCCAGCGAGACTCCCCCACTGGAGCGGTGAACCTGGACAGCTGGGAGCGTTGTATAGGAGGGCCACCTGTGAGAGACTTCTGCAGAGAGCAAGGCTCCCTGGCCCAGGCAGTAGGTCTGGACCCCAGAGAACATCGCAGAGGAGGGCTGCCCAGTGAGAGACTCACTAGCAGGGTAAGGCTCCCTGGCCCAGAAGGTAACATTGGACCCCAGGAATGTCACAGAGGAGGGCTGCCCAGCCCATGTGGCATTTCTGGACCAAAGGGAACTTCTCAGAGGAGAGCTGCCCAGCGAAACTTCCCCACAAGGTCAGTCTTCCCAGCAGGGCGAGGCTTTCCCACCAGGGCAGTAGAACTAGAGACCCAGGCCCAGATCAGCTGTGCCTCAGCTCACAGTCTAGTCCCCCTTTGGCTGACCATTAACAAGTGGAGGTGCCTCTGCCCACTAGCAGGGAATATACAACCCCAAAGGACACCACCCCTGGAGGGGCAGCTTCCATGTAGAGTACCACATTATAAGTTCCTCCAAGACTTCAGTCTACTGAAGGCTAGGAGGTGAGTTATTGGAAATCTATAGGGATATTATAAATCAATAAAGGAAATCTGCAATATCTCAGAGTTTCACTACTAGAGGGGTACATACCTGAGCAATATGAGAAAACAAGGGAAGAGAATGTCCCAAACAAACCTAGATGCTACATCAATAAAATCCAATGGCATCATGGCAGAAGAGGGAGTTCAGAACGTACATAATCAAAATGATCAGGGAAGCAAACAATGAGATGAAAGAGCAAATGCAGGCTTTGAATGATCGCACCAATCAACAGTTAAAAGAGCAAATGCGAGAAGCAAGGGATCATTTCAATGAAGAGTTAGAGATACTGATAAAAAAACCAAACATAAATCCTTGAAATGAAGGAAACAATAAACCAAATTAAAAACTCCATAGAGAAAGAGTAAAAAACAGAAACTACCCCAACACCTGGAGATTAAACAATATGCTATTATATGATGAATGGATAACAGAAGATATTAGGAAGGAAATTAAAAAATTCTTAGAGGTAAATGAGAACAATGAAACATATCAAAATCTCTGGGACACTATGAAAGGAGTACTTAGAGGAAAAATTATCTCATCGAGCGCATTTAATAAAAGAAGTAAAACTCAACAAATAAACGACCTAACACTACTGCTCAAAGCCCTAGAAAAAGAAGAACAGACCAAGACAAAAAGTAGTAGAAGACAGGAAATAGTTAAACTGAGAGCTGAAATCAACGAAATTGAAACAAAAGAAACAATACAAAAAATTGACAAAATAAATAGTTGGTTCTTCGAAAAAATAAACAAAATTGATAAACCTTTAGCCACACTAACAAAGAGAAGATGAGAGAAAACCCAAATCACTAAAATTCGGAATGAATAAGGAAATATCACAAGAGACACGACTGAAATAGAAAACATAATTAGAAGCTATTTTGAAAATCTATACTCCAACAAAATAGAAAATTTCGAAGACATCAACAGGTTTCTAGAGACATATGAATTGCCTAAACTGAATGAGGAGGACATACACAATTTAAATAGACCAATTTCAAGTAATGAAATAGAAGAAGTCATCAAAAGCCTACCAACAAAGAAAAGTCCAGGACCAGATGGGTTCTCAGCCGAGTTCTACAAAACTTTTAAAGAAGAGCTCATTCCAATACTTCTCAAAGTATTCCATAAAATAGAAGAGGAGGGAACCCTCCCAAACTCATTCTATGAAGCCAATATCACCCTGATACCTAAACCAGACAGAGACACATCGAGGGAAGAAAATTTCAGACCAATATCCTTAATGAACATCAATGTAAAAATTCTCAACAAAATTTTAGCAAATCGCATACAAAAACATATTAAAAAGATAGTGCACCATGATCAAGTGGGTTTCATCCCAGGGATGCAAGGTTGGCTCAACATCAGGAAATCAATAAATGTCATTCACCATATCAATAGACTTAAAGTCAAGAATCACATGATTATTTCAATAGATGCAGAGAAAGCATTTGATAAAATACAGCACCCCTTCATGCTCAAAACACTAGAAAAAATAGGGATAGTGGGAACATTCCTTAACATTGTAAAGGCCATCTATGCTAAGCCCATGGCTAATATCATTCTAAATGGTGAAAAACTGAAAGCATTCCCTCTAAAAACTGGAACAAGGCAGGGATGCCCTCTTTTACCACTTCTTTTCAATATCGTCCTTGAAACTCTAGTCAGAGCAATTAGACAGACCAAAGAAATTAAAGGGATACAAATAAGAAAAGAACTCAAACTATCCCTATTTGCTGATGATATGATGGTATACTTAGAGGAAGCAGGAAATTCCACCAGAAAACTTTTAGATCTCATTAGTGAATTCAGTAAAGTAGCAGGATATAAGATCAATGCACATAAATCTAAGGCATTTTTATACACAAACGATGAATCTTCAGAAAGGGAAATTAGGAAAACTACCCCATTCACAATAGCTTCGAAAAAATAAAATACTTGGGAATCAATCTCACAAAAGAGGTGAAAAACCTCTACAATGAGAACTACAGAACACTAAAGAAAGAAATTAAAGAAAACCTCAGAAGATGGAAAGATCTCCCATGTTCTTGGATAGGAAGAATTAATATTGTCAAAATGGCCATACTACCAAAAGTGCTATACAGATTCAATGCAATTCCAATTAAAATCCCAATGACTTACCTTACAGAAATAGAGCAAGAAATTATGAAATTCATCTGGAAGAATAAAAAACCCAGAATAGCTAAAGCAATCCTTGGCAGAAAGAGTGAAGCAGGGGGTATCGCAATACCAGATCTTCAACTCCACTACAAGGCAATAGTAACAAAAACGGCATGGTATTGGTACCAAAATAGACAGGTAGATCAATGGTACAGAATAGAGGACATGAATACAAACCCCAATAAATACAATTTTCTTATACTAGACAAAGGGTCCAAAAATATGCAATGGAGAAAAGATAGCCTCTTCAACAAATGGTGCTGGGAAATTGGAAATCCATATGCAACAGAATGAAACTAAACCCATATCTTTCACCATGCACGAAACTAAACTCAAAATGGATTAAGGATCTCGGAATCAGACCAGAGACCTTGCATCTTACAGAAGAAAAAGTAGGTCCAGAGCTTCAACATGTTGGCTTAGGACCAGACTTCCTCAACAGGACTCCCATAGCACAAGAAATAAAAGCAAGAATTAATAACTGGGATAGATTCAAACTAAAAAGCTTTCTCTCAGCAAAGGAAACTATCAGCAATGTGAAGAAAGAGCCTACAGAGTGGGAGAAAATCTTTGCCAATCATACTTCAGATAGAGCACTAATCTCCAGAATCTATAAAGAACTCAAAAAACTCTACACCAAGAATGCAAGTAATCCAATCGACAAATGGGCTAAGGAAATGAATAGACACTTCACAGAAGAAGATCTACAAGCAATCAACAAACATATGGAAAAATGTTCAACATCTCTAGTAATAAGAGAAATGCAAATCAAAACCACCCTAAGATTCCATCTCACCCCAATTAGAATGGCGATTATCAAGAATACAAGCAACAACAGGTGTTGGCGAGGATGTGGGGAGAAAGGTACACTCATACATTGCTGGTGGGCCTGCAAATTAGTGTAGCCACTCTGGAAAGCAGTGTGGAGACTCCTTAGAAAACTTGGAATGGAAACACCATTTGATCCAGCTATCCCACTCCTTGGCCTATACCCAAAGGACTTAAAATCAGCATATTACAGAGATACAGCCACATCAATGTTCATAGCTGCTCAGTTCACAATAGCCAGATTGTGGAACCAACCTAGATGTCCTTCAATTGATGAATGGATAAAGAAACTGTGGTATATATATACAATGGAATATTATTCAGCCATAAAGAAAGATAAAGTTATGGCATTTACAGGCAAATGGATGAAACTGGAGAATATCATGCTAAGTGAGATAAGCCAATCTCAAAAAACCAAAAGACGAATGATATCGCTAATATCATATGATGACACATAATGGGGGGTGGGAGGGTTTAGTGTTAGGGTTAGGGTTACGAATAGGGTTAGGGAGGGGGCCAAGAATGGAGGGGGGAAGGACTGTATGGAGGGAAGGGAGGGGTGGGAGGGGTGGTGGGGAAGGGAAAAAAATAACAGAATGAATCAAAGAACATTACCCTATGTAAATTTATGATTACACAAATGGTATGCCTTTACACCATGTACAAACAGAGAAACAACATGTATCCCATTTGTTTACAATAAAAAAAGAAAACTCCATAGAAAGCATAGAACACCTGGAAGACAGAACCTCACTTATCGCAGAAAAAATATTTAATCTTGAAAACAAAGTTGACCAAACAGAGAAATGGTAAGAAATCATGAATACAATCTACAAGAATTATGGGATATCATGAAAAGACCAAATTTAAGAATTATTGGGATTGAGGAAGGCACAGAGAAACAAACCAAAGGAATGAACCATCTGTTCAATGAAATAATATCAGAAAATTTCCCAAAATGAAGAATGAAATGGAAAATCAAGTACAAGTCCTATAAGGACTCCAAATACACAAAATTACAACAGTCCTACACCAAGGCACATTATAATGAAAATACCTAACATACAAAATAAAGACAGAATTTTAAAGACTGTGAGAGAAAAGAATCAAATTACATTCAGGGGGAAAACCAATATGGATATCAGCAGATTTTTCAAACCAGACCCTAAAAGCTAGAAGGGACTGAAACAACATTTTTCAAACCCTGAAAGAAAACAGATGTCAACCAAGAATCTTATACCCAGCAAAACTTACATTCAGATTTGATGATGAAATAAAATCCTTCCATGATAAACAAAAGCTAAAAGAATATGCCAAAAGAAAGCCAGCACTACAGAACATTCTCAGCAAAATATTCCCTGAGGAAGAGATGAAAAATAATGATGTAAATCAGCAAAGGGAGGAACTATCCTAAAGGAATAGCCAAATAAAGGAGAAACCAAGTCGTGTCAAAAAAAAAAAAAAAAAAAAGAGCCAAAAGACTGGGAATACAAATCATATCTCAATAATAACCTTGAGTGTTAAAGGCCTAAACTCATCAATCAAAATTCATAGACTGAGATGATTGGATAAAAAAGAAAGATGCAAAAATATGATGCCTGCAACAGACTCATCTCATAGAAAGACATACCCACAGACTAAAGGTGAAAGGATGGGAAAAAATATACCATGCACATGGACTCAGCAAAAAAGCCGGAGTATCCATTCTCATATCAGATAATGTGGACTTCAAGCCAAAGTTAATCAGAAGGGATAAAAAAGGACATTTCATACTGCTTAAGGGAAGCATAAATCAACAAGACATAACAATCATAAATATCTAAGCCCCAAACAGTGGCTCATCCATGTATGTCAAACAAATCCTTCTCAATTCCAGGAATTTAATAGACCACAACACAATAATACTAGGTGATTTTAACACACCTCTCTCACCACTGGACAGATCTTCCAAACAAAAATTGAGCAAAGGAACCATAGATCTCATTAACACAATCAATAATTTAGACTTAACAGACATATATAGAATATATCATCCAATGAAGAGCAAATACACTTTCTTCTCAGCAGCACATGGATCCTTCTCTAAAATAGACCATATGTTATGCTACAAAGTTACTGTTAGCAAATACAAGAAGATAGAGATACTACCCTGTATTCTCTCAGATCATAAAGGATTGAAGTTAGAAATAAATGACGGAATAAAAAACAGAAATACTCCAACACATGGAGATTAAATAATACACTATTGGATAGCAGAAGACATTGAGAGGGGAATAAAAGAATTCTTAGAGGTAAATGAGAATAAAGATACATCATATCAAAATCTCTGGGACACTATGAAAGGAGTACTTAAAGGAAAATTTATTTCATGGAGAGCATTCAATAAAAGAAGAAAAATCAACACTATAGCTCAAAGCCCTAGAAAAAGAAGAACAGAGCAACACCAAAAGTAGTAGAAGACAGGATATAGTTAAAATCAGGACTGAAATCAATAAAATTGAAATAAAAGAAACAATCAAAAAAACTGGAATGAGGCAGGGATGCCCTCTTTCACCACTTCTATTCAACATTGTCCTTGAAACTCTAGCCAGAGCACTTAGAGAGACAAAAGAAATTAAAGATATATGAATAGGAAAAAGAAGAACTCCAACTATCTCTATTTGCTGATGACATGATTATATATTTAGAGGAACTAAGAAATTCCACCAGAAAATTTTTAGAACTCATAAGTGAATTCAATAAAAGAGTAGGAAGTAAGATTGATATTCATAAATCTAATGCATTTTTATACATAAGTGATGAATCCTCAGAAAGAGAAGTTAGGAAAACTACCCCATTTACAATAGCCTCAAAAAGAAAAAAAAATGCTTGGGAATCAATGTAACCAAAGAGGTTGAAAGACCTCTACAGTGAGAACTACAGAACACTAAAGAAAGAAATTAAAGAAAACCTTTGAAGATGGAAAGATCTCCCATGTTCTTGGATAGGCAGAATTAATATTGTCAAAGAGACCACACTACCAAAAGTGCTATACAGATTCAAAGCAATTCCAGTTAAGATTCCAATGATGTACCTTACAGAAATAGAGCAAGCAATCATGAAATTCATCTGAAAGAATAAAAAACCCAGAATAGCTAAAGCAATCTTAAGCAGAAAGAATGAAGCAGGGGCTATCACAATACCAGAACTTCAACTATACTACAGAGCAATAGTAACAAAAATGGCATGGTATTATTGGTACCAAAATAGACAGGTTGATCAATGGTACAGACTAGAGGACACAGACACAAACCAAAATAAATACAATTTTCTCATATTAGACAAAGGTGCCAAAAACATGCAATGGAGAAAAGATAGCCTTTTCAACAAATGGTGCTGGGAAAACTGGAAATCCATATGCATCAGAATGAAACTAAACCCCTATTTCTCACCCTGCACAAAACTTAACTCAAAATGGATCAAGGACCTTGAAATCAGACCAAAGACCCTTCATCTTATAGAAGAAAAAGTAGATCCAAATCTTCAACTTGTTGACTTAGGATCAGACTTCCTTAACAGGACTCCCATAGCACAAGAAATAAAAGCAAGAATCAATAATTGGGATAGATTCAAACCAAAAAGCTCTTTCTCCAGCAAAGGAAATTATCAACAATGTGAGGAGAGAGCCTATAGAGTGGGAGAAAAATCTTTGCCACTCATACTTCAGATAGAGCACTAATGTCCAGAATAAAGAATCCAGAAAACTCCACACCAAGAAAACAAATAACCCAATCAACAAATGGGCTAAGGAAATGAACACATACTTCACAGAAGATCTACAAGCAATCAACAGATATATGAAAAAATGTTCAACATCTGTAGTAATAAGAGAAATGCAAACCAAAACTACCCTAAGATTCCATCTCACCCCAATTAGAATGGCAATTATCAAGAATACAAGCAACAATAGGTGTTGACGAGGATGTGGGGAAAAAGGTACACTCATACATTGGTGGTGGGGTTGCAAATTAGTGCAGCCACTCTGGAAATCAATGTGGGGATTCCTTAGAAAACTTGAAATGGAACCACCATTTGACCCAGCTATCCCACTCCTTGGCCTATACCCAAAGGACTTAAAATCAGCATACTACAGTGATGCAGCCACATCAATGTTCATAGCTGCTCAATTCACAATAGCCAGATTGTGGAACCCACCTAGATGCCCTTCAATTGATGAATGGATAAAGAAACTGTGATATATATATATATATATATATATATATATATATATATATATATATATATATCACAGTGATATATATATATATATCTTGTATATATATATCTTGTAATATTACTGAGTCATAAAGAATAATAAATTTATGGCATTTGCAGGAAAATGAATGAAGTTGGTGAATATCATGGTAAGTGAGCTAACCCAATCTCAGAAAAATCAAAGGATGAATGATCTGACTGATAAGAGGATGATGATATATAATGGGGGATGGGAGGGAGGTAAGAATGGAGAAAGGAGGGACTATAAAGAGGGAAAAGTGTGGTGGGAGGGGTGGGGGGAAGGAAAAAATAACAGAATGAATCAAACACCATTACCCTAGGTAAATGTATGATTACACAAATGGTATGCCTCTACTTCATGTACAACCAGAGAAACAAGTTATACCCCATTTGTTTACAATAAAAAAGAAATAAAAAGAAGTCGCACAGTAATCTCTATATAAATATCCCTTCATTATTTTTTAGAAAGAACTATCTTCTGGAAAAGAACTTTTGTTACTCCATCTATTGGAGCTAGGGGTAGTACTGAATTTAGTCAGTGGAATGGTGAAGAGGGAGAAGAGGATGTGTGAGGGGAATTGCTCTTTGTTTGTATCTTCATATCTGGAAGAGAGTTTTAGATTATTACCATGGATCTATTTGTGCAGTTTTGGTAATGTATATGTGCTTTTTGTGCACAAAGTTCATACTTCTTCCAGAACTACTAAGCTTTTTGTGGATTTCTTGATGTGACAGTGTATCATAAAAAGTAGAGCCTAATGACTTAGTCAACTTGTAAATATCTTTTTGTTAATGTGATAAAAAAATGCATCTTGGACCTGGAGTTGTTTTATCTCTTGGCAGTGTGAATCAGGACTTGTTCATTAGGTTGGCAATGGAGTGGCTTCTGGAAGCATACAGGGAAAAATGGGAGCAAGTGCTCAAGGAATTACATTATGATGTGAGACACTGATGTGTGTACATCTTTACAATGTTCAAGAGGAACACTTGAATTCACTGGGAACATACATTCTAACTGATATTTTAGTAGCAGAAATCTGGTCATGAACCCTCTTAGAAGCAGGCTTCTGTTGTTTTCTCTCATTTTAAATTGAGCAGTAAGGGAATGCATTATTTCAGTTGCAACTCTGCCAACCTCTCTCTCTAGGGGCCTTTTGCCATTTCTGCCTTCAGTGAAATTTTCGTCCCCAAGAAAAGATTACAATTTTTTTGTAACAGATTGAGTTGGTGTAGTGTATTCTTGGTTATGAAAAAAAACTCATGAAGCTTTGGAATTTTGAATTGGTAAATATTGATGATGTGTAGAAAAGGATAATACATGCTACAATCTGTCACACAAAGTGGGATGTTATGTGTACATATACGTATATACACGTATATGCATGACCTGGGGTGGGGGACATGTCCAAATAAGCCACTCATGCCTGGAGGACTTTGTTTTTATTTTTTCTGTAATGCATTTTTCTAGTCAGCTTTTTTTGTTGCAGTGACTAAAGGACCTGGACAGCACAATTGTAGAGGAGAAGAGGAGACTCACCATGCCACCAGTTAGCCACCTCCTCCAGTCACACCACACCTGCCTCTAGTTACCACTCAGTTAATCCCATCAGGGATTACTTTGCTGATTAGGTTAGGACTCTCACAAACCCAATCGTTTCTCCTCTGAACCTTCTTGCATTGTCTCACATGTGAGCTTTTGGGGAATACCTCATATCCAAACCATAATATGCATATATTAACTTTTTAAAAACAAAAGCTATAAAAAAAGATTCGTTTGACAAGATTGATTAGATAAAATAGGTTAGGTATAAAGAAATTCTCTTAACCAGTCTTTTGACATTTCTGTAAGTTCAAAGAAGCACTACTCAAAAGATTTAGCTTGAGTTGCCTCATTCTGTTATCTTATTTCTAAAGATTCTTTTTATCCCTCCTCCTAAGCACTTCCTGTATTTACATCCTTAACATTTCTCACCAGGTCTGCCACTATATCCTGCATTAATTTCTGTTGCAACTTTCCTAATTTAATTATTTCTTTAGGTTGTTAACAGGACTACATATAAACCAAAGGATGAATAATCTCGCTGATAAGTGGATGATGACACATAATGGGGGGTGGGAGGGGGCAAGAATGGAGGAAGGAGGGACTGTATAGAGGGAAAAGAGGGGTGGGAGGGGTGGGAAGGAAAGAAAAAATAACAGAATGAATCAAACACCATTACCCTATGTAAATGTATGATTACACAAATGGTACACATTTACTTCATGTAAAACCAGAGAAACATGTATCCCATTTTTTTCAATTAAAAAAAGGTGATAAATTTGATTTTTTCTTCCTAAATCTTTCATTATATTTTCATTGCATAATACTACTTTAGATAAGCTGCCAAACATTCAAACCCTTTTTTCAGTCCCTCACAAACAACTTACCAGTCTGAACTTCTCCATGCTTCTTATATGTTTTTGAGGGTCTGGGTTGAGAAATCAGTTGAGAGCTGAATTGGTTTTCCCCTATACATAATCTGATACTTTTCTCTTGTGACCTTTAAAGTTCTATCCTTATTCTATATGTTAGGCATTTTCATTACAATGTGCCTTGGTGTGAGTGTGTTGTAATTTTCTCATTTGGGGTCCTGTAAGCCTCTTGCATTTTATTTTCAATTTTATTCTTTAGGTTTGGCAAATTTTCTGATATTATTTCATTGAAAAGATTGTGCATTCTTTGGTTTGTATCTCTGCTCCTTCATCTATCCTGATAAATCCTAAATTTGGTCTTTTCATGTTATTCCATAATTCTTGGGAATTCTATTCATAGTTTCTTGCCATCTTTTCTGCGTGGTCAACTTTATTGTCTTTATTACCTGAGGTTTGGTCTTTCAAATCCTTTAGTCTGTTGGTGATAATTTTCATTGAAGTTTAATTTGGGTTATTGATCCCTTCATTTTGAGGATTTCTGCTTGATTTCTTTTTATAAGCTGTCTTTATTGAAGTGATCTTTCAACTCCTGAAATTTGTCTCTAATTTCACTCCTTACATCATCCTTTATGTCATGAATCAGTTTAACTACATATCTTCTAAACTTCCCTGACATTTCTTCTATTGTGTTGTAGATTCTATTATTGGAGCATCTTGATTTGTTTGGGGTGCTTTGTTCCTATGATTTTCATGTTTTTCCTGTGTCTTCTCATATCACAGTGTGGATCTGAGGCAGTACAGTTTCTACCCTGTAAACTTATAGTGTCCCTGAAATTTTCTAGTACCTTGTCTTTAAGGGGGAGACTGATATTAACATCACCCTGTGCAAACAATATACAGTCTTAAACCAAATAGCTTCTATGAAGACCTCTACAGTTTTGTTTCAATGAACAGAAATGGTGTGTTCAATTATTGTCTACAGTATGTACAGTAAATTTACATGGAAAATTGAACAGTTGTTTCCACTGGAGTTCAAAAGTTTCTCAGTTTCCCTTCTCAACTGATAGGTGGGATTGTGTGGAGTTTGATGCTAGCTCCATCCTCAGGAGGTTTTTTGTTGCTATGGTGAGAAGGTTAGTTCTCGAGGCAGGATGTAAGTTTCGGAATGCTTTTTGCTGGGAGCCTCTTGGTCTGGAGATTTTAAGTCAGTGCTGTTGCCTGACCACATTGGAAGTCTATAACCCAGGAATCTTTCAATTCCACCATGTAGTGTATGAGTTTATTCTTAGCCTGCTACTTTGTCTACAGCCCCATGATTCTTGGTCTCTGATTCAGTCTCCCAACTGGTTCACTCTGGCACCTCCTACTGCCTTTTTGAATTCCCAGTCAAGTGCTACTCTCCCAGTCAGTGCTGCAAGCAGCTGAGATGGAGGGGGATGGGGATGCCAGGTGGGTTTCCCAGCCAGTATTCTACTGTGTAAACCTCTCTCCATGTTTGATTTTGCCCTGGTCACTTTGGCACACTCGCTGTCATGCCGCATGACTTTTCCCAGCTCAATTTTTGGGGCCAGATTCTGGTTTGCCTGTAATGACTTCCCCCAGTTGCTGGCCCCCTGCTGTCCTTCAGGCACAGTGCTGAGAGAAATGGTGGATTCCCTCCCTTACATGTATATTGTGCATCACAGCTTATTGTGCATCACAGCTCTATTAAATTCAGGCAGTGTCTGATCTCTAATCCATACCTGACACACCCCAGTCTTTCTGAGAATGGGGTTTCCTTTAATTCCTTTATTGCTTTACTGGTTTGTGTAGCCTCCAGCTGCTGTCTGGCTGTGGAGCTGGGGATCTTTCCCCCTTATTTTATTATACAAGATCTCCTGAGTCCCCAATCTGTTTTGAGTGTCCAGTATTAAATTACAGTAAAGTCCCCCTAATTTTTGATCATTTACCCACCTTGTTGAAAAACTGCCTGTCTGCTTTTCTTGGTTCAGAACATGGATACACCAGGGAGGAAACCCCTCTATTCTGTCATTTTCCCCCCAACTCCACATTTTCTTTATCCATTCATCTGTTGAAGGGCACCTGGGTTGATTCCACAGTTTAGCTATTATGAATTGAACTACTGTATGTGTTTATGTGACTGTGTCACTATAGTATGCTGATTTTAAGTACTTTGTGTATATACTGAGGAATAGGATAACTGGATCAAATGGCAGTTCTTAAGAAAACATATATTTTCAATGATGGCTTACAGGTAGACCCACTCAATTTTAAACCTAAAAAAGAAGAAAAGAAGGAGGAAGAGGAAGAGAAAAGAGGAGGAGCAGAAAATCTGAAAAGTTTTTTGTGAGTTTACTGTAGTCAGGGACCTGACACTGTGCTCCCAGTGATGTTTCTTCAACTTTCTCCAGGGACCTGGGTTTTAGTCTCCAGTCTTACAGACTTGTGTGTGAAGGGTAAGTTTTCATGTTTCCAAAGTGTGGTGGAGCCTATGAAGGGAGGATCATGCTAAGTGACGACCAGTCTTGTTTTAGGTCTGTAGTGATTGCTTCTGCTTAATTCCTTTTTCAGAGACTCAAAGATTCTTTTCTCAATAGTGTAATTGCATTATTCTAGTAATAAAAATTTTGACGGAGCTTGTTGTTTGGTCTTAGATATTTGCTCAGTGCAACAGAAATACAAATACATTCAAACACCCATTTGATCAATTAGCATGGAGAAAGCCTTTTCAAAATAATTTTTTAAGGATTCATAGATATTTCATTTACCCTTTCAGCATTTTTCTGATTTGTATGTAAAATGCCAAAATGTTAATGGCATTAACATTAATGTTAAAATGACATTATGTTAATTTGCAATTTTTACCTCATGGAGTCTTTTTTTAATTTATATTTTTAAGGTATTTTAGAAAAAGATTTACAACAGAAGCATATGCATTTGGAAAATAATTTTGCCAGAATTATGTAAATTGAGATCACATTTTTTATATTTTCATATCTCCCCTTTTCAAGGCAGACTGATGATTATTCTTTTCAGCTCTTTCCTTTGCACACAAATATGTACTAAATTATCATACTCTTTATTAAAAGTGGGATCAAACCATACTTATTCTGTAAACTGAAATTTTCAGAGAACAGTTTATATTTTCACAGCTTATTTTATTGAAAATAAAGCATGAAAGTGAAGAAAAAAGCATGTGTTGAATTTTATTTTATTTTATTTTTATTTTTAAAATTTTTGTATTTATTCATTTTAGTTATACATGGCAGTAGAATGTATTTTGACATATCATACATATGTGGATTATAACTTTACATTTTTTAATTGTACATGATATGTAATTATACTGGCCATGTATTCATATATGAACAGAATAAAGTTATGTCTGATTCATTCTACTGTGTTTCCCAATCCCATCTCTTCTCTCTGCCATTCACTACTTCCTGCCCAATATGCAGAAAGTCCACTCCTCCCTCTCCCTCTCATTTCATTCTCTTTTATGAGTGAGTAATATTCCATTATGTATATATATCACATTTTCTTTTATTAAATTTATTTATTTTAATTCATTGTAAACAAATGGGGTAAACTTATTTCACTGGTTGTACCTGAAATAGAGTCAAACCATTTGTGTAATCATACATTTACATGGTGTGATAATTGTCTCAATCTGTTATTTTTTCCCTTCACCCCACCCCTTCCCACCCTTCATTCTTCTATACAATCCATCCTTCCTCCATTCTTGCCTCCCTCCCACCCCCTCCATTATGTTTCATCATCTACTTATCAAAGAGATCATTTGGCCTTTGGTTTATTGGGATTGGATTATCTCACTTAGCATGATATTCTCCAACTTCATCCATTTGCCTGCAGTGCCATAATTTTATTCTTCTTTATGGCTGAGTAATATTCCATTGTGTATATATATACCATAGTTTCTTTATACATTCATCAATGGAAGGGCATCTGGGTGGGTTCCACAATATGGCTATTGTGAATTGAGCAACTATGAACATTGGTGTGGCTGCATCACTGTAGTATACTGATTTTAAGTCCTTTGGGTTATAGGCCAAGGAGTGGGATAGCTGGGTCAAATGGTGGGTCATTCCAAGTTTTCTAGGAAATCTCCACACTGCTTTCCAGAGTAGCTGCACTAATTTGCAACCCCACCAGCAATGTATGAGTGTACCTTTTCCCCCACATCCTCGCCAACACCTATTGTTGCTTGTATTCTTGATAATTGCCATTCTAATTGGGATGAGATGAAATCTTAGGGTAGTTTTGATTTGCATTTCTCTTATTACTACAGATGTTGAACTTTTTTTATATGTATGTTGATTGCTTGTAGAACTTTTTCTGTGACGTGTCTACTCATTTCCTTAGCCCATTTGTTGATTGGATTATTTCTATTCTTGGTGTAGAGTTTTTTGAGTTCTTTATATATTCTGGAGGTTAGTACTCTACCTGAAGTATGTGTGGCTAAGATTTTCTCCCACTCTGTAGGCTCTCTCTTCACATTCTTGATATTTTCCTTGGCTGAGAAAAAGCTTTTTAGTTTGAATATATCCCAATTGTTGATTCCTACTTTTATTTCTTGTGCTTTGGGAGTCCTTTTAAGGAAGTCTGATCCTAAGCCGACATGTTGAAGATTTGGACCTACTTTTTCTTCTATAAGGTGCACAGTCTCTGGTCTGATTTCGAGGTCCTTGATCCATTTTGAGTTGATGTTTGTGCAGGGTGAGAGATAGGGGTTTAGTTTCATTCTGCTGCATATGGATTTCCAGTTTTCCCAGCACCATCTGTTGAACCGGCAATCTTTTCTCCATTGTATGTCTTTGGCACCTTTGTGTAGAATGAAAAAACTGTATTTATTTGGGTTTTTGTCTGTGTCATCTATTCTGTACTATTGATCTACCTGTCTATTTTGGTACTAATACCATGCCATTTTTGTTACTATTGCTCTGTAGTATAGTTGAAGTTCTGGTATTGCGATACCCCCTGCTTCATTCTTTCTGCTAAGGATTGCTTTAGCTATTCTGGGTTTCTTATTTTTTCAGATGAATTTCATGATTGTTTGCTCTGTTTCTGTGAGGTATGTCACTGGGATTTTAATTGGAATTGCATTGAATTTGTATAGCACTTTTGGTAGTGTGGCCTCTTTGACAATATTAATTCTGCCTATCTAAGGACATGGGAGATATTTCAATCTTCTAAGGTTTTCTTTAATTTCTTTCTTCAGTGTCCTGTAGTTCTTACTGTAGAAATCTTTCACCTCTTTTGTGAGATTGATTCCCAAGTATTTTTTTTTTTTTGAGGCTATTGTAAATGGGTAGTTTTCCTAAATTCTCTTTATGAGGATTCATCACTTATGAATAAAGATCCATTAGATTTATGAGCATTTATTTTATATCCTGCTACTTTACTGAATTCACTTATGAGTTCTAAAAGTTTTCTGGTGGAATTTTTCAGCTCCTCTAAATATAGAATCATGTCATCAGCAGATAGGGATAGTTTGAGTTCTTCTTTTCCTATTCGTATTCCTTTAAAGTCTTTGGTCTGTTGCTGTGTCTATTTCCTGCCACTCTGACACTTGACATGGTCTGTTGGAATAAAGGACTCACACTTGACATGGTTCTGTTGATCGTCCTCCCTCTTGGGGGCCATAGGCGTAGCATGTCTCCTTGTGTAGTTACTTTTGGTCTTTTCATGATATCCCATCATTCTTGTAGATTCTGTTCATGCTTTCTTACCATCTTCTCTATTTGGTCAACTTTTTTTTCAAGATTAAATATTTTATCTTCAATGTCTGAAGTGCTGTCTTCCAGATATTCTATCCTGTTCATTATGCTTTCCATGGAATTTTTAATTTGGTTTATTGTTTCCTTCATTTTAAGAATTTCTGATTTTTTTCAGAATCCATCTCTTTATTGAAATGTTACTTTGCTTTCTGCATTTGCTGTTTTAACTGTTGACTGGTGCAATCATTCAATGCTTGCATTTGTTCTTTTATCTCATCGTTTGCTTCTCTGATCATTTAAACTATTTACATTCTCCAAAGAGTTCTTTATTTTTTGGCCTTTTTCTGAGGGGCCAGGATTAAAACCCAGGTCCAAGTGCATGCTATGCGTGCACTCTACCAGATGAACTATTCACTCACTTCCATGTACATTCTGATCTCCCTTTCAGACTTTTCTTCTGCCATGCTGTCATTGGATTTTATTGATGTAGCATCTGGGTTTGTTTGGAACACTTTCTTCCCTTGTTTTCTCATATTGCTCATGCATCTTGCACTCTCCTAGTCTTCTGTATCCTGAATTCTTGGAGGTACTTGATAATGCAGTGACGCAAAAAGTATGCTGCCCCTCTAGGTATGGTGGACTCCAGGTGGAGTAAATTCCTTGGTGGTGGGCAAAGGCACCTCCATGTGTTGACAGATGGTCAACCGCAGGGGCACTAGACTATGGGCCAGGCCCTGGATGGTCTGGTCCTGGCTCTCTGGGCCTACCTCCCTTGCAGGGAAGTCTTGCTTGGCAACCCTCCACTGATCTGCCTACTGCATGTGTTGAACTTTAATCTCCTTATGCACAAATTCTGGAATGTGGAACCTAATGGGAGTCATTTAGGTCATGAAGGCTCCACTCTTATAGACAAATTGAGGCCAATATTAGAAGTGCTCAAGTTGGATATGGTGGGGCATCTATAATACCAGCAACTTGGGAGGTTGAAGCAGGAGGATTGTAAGTTTGAGTTCAGCCTCAGAAAATTAGTGTGACCCTGTCCCAAAATTAAAAAATGCAATGGGCTGGAGATGTAGTTCAGTGATAAAATGCCCCTGGATTCAACTTCCAGTTTGCGAAAGAAAAGGGGGTTGTGTGATGTCATAGTTGTGGATTCAAGTTCTTTCTTGCTCTTTTGCCCTTCTGCCTTCTGCCATGAGACAATGCAGTCTGAAGGCTCTTACCAGATGCTGGCACCTTGATTTTGGACTTTTCAGCTGCACTGTGTTAAATAAGTTTCTTTTCTTTGTAAATCACTCAGCTGTGGCATTCTGCTATAGCAGCATAAACATAAAAAGACAATCAGTTAAATTATTTCTATGTTTCTCTATCCAGGTTCAACTGTCTGGATATGTGGCAGAAAGAGACAGAGAGTAGGATATCATCAGGGTTAGGATTTTGCCAGGCAAGATAAAGAGACAGGAGTTGAGAGTATATTCAAAGGAATAATTATGACCATGTGTCATAAGAACTAGGCTGGGTAAAAAGGGACATGTGACTGTGGATAGTGGAAAGGGTAAGGTGGAAAATGTGATAGGATTGATGGACTATAAGTCCTGGTGAGGTCTGAGAATTGTTGAATTGGATGCTAGGTGGAATAAACTGGAAAGAAAAGGAGGTAGTGATCAGAAAGTTAGGTGTTTGCAGCTGACATTATGGAGGAAGTGCATTGAGATGTGGCCACCAGTGAAACTAATTCAAGGCCCAGGCTGCCATTAATAGGCAGAGAATCTATAAGGGAGGCAATTGTCCAATTCTTTCTTCCCCTTTTGGATCATCCTGAATACTATATTCAGGCCTGACAAGATACATTGAGAGTCATAAATCACCTAAAACATCTTTGGAGAATAATAAAAATGATAGTTCTTTATCTGTATCAGGGTGTATTACCAACTCCAGACATCTGAAAAATGTTCTTCCAGAATAGTATTGCCCTTGATTCCGTATATGCAGTGAAGAAGAACCAACTGATGGGATGTCAACAGAGACTGTTTTAAGCACAAAATAAATCAGAGCCATCTCACAATGTGCTGCTCTCTATAAGAATGAGTGCCCTGTCATGAAGGGAATTCCAGGATAGGGTGTATGACTTATTGGTGATGATACTGTAAGATGAACTCAAGCATCAAATGCTTCTTTTTATGGGGGGTGGGGGTACTGGGGATTGAACTCAGGGCACTTGACCACTGAGCCACATCCCCAGTCATGTTTTGTATTTTACTTAGAGACAGTTTGAGTTGCTTAGTACCTGACTTTTACTGAGGCTGGCTTTGAACTTGCAATCCTCTTGAACTGCAGTGATTATAAGCATGTGCCACTGGGCCCAGCCAGATGCTTCTTAACATGACTTCTACTCCATTATTATATTCTGACCTCTTCAGAACCCTGTGTGACTGGCAACATAGGTATTATTATTACCATTTTTATGGAAGAGAAAATTCAGACCCTGAGAGTGCAATGTGCCTGCCCCAGGTCACCCAGTACCTGTCGGACAGTGGGCTGATCACTGGTGTGCTAACTCCGAGTCCAGGCTGCTTTCCACAATGCTGAATTACTTGAGAGAAGGGAATGAAATTGACTTCACAGCCTATTTTTAGTTTCCTGTTTCCAGGACTTATCTAATGAGCCAGTACTCATTCCATGATTCCCCAAAGAGAAGTCCTGCTATTCATCTGAGGAGGTTAAATAAACTATGTAAGGATGTAAGAGGCTCTTCAAAGGATCATCAAAACCAGTTCATAGCTTTACACACTTGCATGGGTGGCCCAGGGGTGCACTCCTGGGGAGGGGTGAACATCAGTCATCAGGAATGTGTCTTTAAGCAGAAAAGATGCGAAATGCTGAGTATTTTGACTTTCTAATAAGCTAAAGCAGATGTTCCTGTGGATACTGAAGATGGGGAATGAGCTAACCTCCTCAGTCACTCTTGGAAATATAATAGCCCTAAGATGGAATGCCTGGCTTAAGGATGACTCAGAAGCCCTGAAGCCATACACAATGTATTTAAAGAAATAACTTTGAGAAAATTTGACTCCTGCCTTCAACATCCTCACCTCTATCCAAACATCATGCTAATAAAAAATGTTCATCTTCTTACCCCTCCCCACTGATTGGCAGATGTCTTATGGCTTTTTGACCTAAAAAAAAAAAAAAAAAGAAAAGAAAAGAAAAGAAAAAATTCACTGTGACTTACTCGGTTCCTGTCCTGGGTTTGGCCACTAAGGAGGACCCATGAGGGCAGAAGGAATCTCCATTTAAGTCAATGATTCACAACAACAGAAAGCTGGGAGCATCCTCCTCAAAGTGGAGACAAAGACTGAAGTTCCCTGGCAGACACTAGTCATTCCATTCTTCTTGGGCTTACTCTGCCTTGGGGGAACCAGAGCTCTGCACCTGATCACCACATCTTGGTGTGATAAGTTTTCCTAATGGTTTACAGTTATATATTTCCTTTCTGTTACTTACAGCAGAATGGTGGGGTTACCTATCTTAAGGTTGTCCTGGAGCCCTGTTTAATAATTGTCCTTGGTTAGACAGAAGCTTGGTGTTATCAGCATCTTCAACCTTTAGGCAGGCCAGGAAAGAAAACCATTTACTTTTTCTCTAGGTTACCAAACTCCACAAATAGGGTTTCTTGAGTTGTTAAGATAAGAGTGATAAAAATGAAGGAAAATAATAGTTAAAGAAACTTTAATGTTTGAAAACTGTCATTTCCTTTTTATCTCCAGAAAAATTTCTTATTTTCTCAGCATTTTTATTTTTTCAATCTGTTCCCCTCCCCTCTCTCTGTCCTTACCACACACACTACCTGAAGTGTACACCACAGTAGAAGTAACACTGTTAGTGTTCCTTTATAAAAGAACTTTTCAAACAAATCTAGACAGCCCTAAACCTCTGGTTTTGGAGCTAGCTACTACATAGGCCTACCCCTTAACATTACCTTTCAAAACTTGGTGTGAGTCCCTCTCCTTCCTGAGCCAAACCATAATCTCCAGCTTGCATTCCTTGTGTCCCTTCAATCTAAATCAAACTCCCCCATCCAATCTCCCCTGTGCAGCTCATTCTATTGTTCCTTATAATTGGAGGGTATCCCAAAGAGTTCATTTAAATATACTAAAAATGCAACTAAGTAACTCTACTGTGCCCTGATCAGATTGACAGGAATTGACACCATCCAGCGGAGTCAATTTGGCACGGGAGACAAGCGAATAGCGAAGCTTCTGAATTCTGAACGGTTTATTGTAGATTCAGGAAACCCGGGAACCCTGGCACTCGAGGAGAGTCGGTTTTTATCCCCTCCAGGGGACGAAGGGTAGGGCTGATGCCAATTGTGCAAAGATTAAGCGCGGAGTTAGATGTCTGAGCAGGCACAATTAGGAGCACTTGGGAACACCTATGTGCACGCATTGTGTGCGTGGACTTAATTGAATACGGCCAATGACAAATCACCTGGGTGTGCTTATGTTAATCAACCTCCTCACTGCCAATGTGACCAAAACAACTTCTGGCTAACTGCCTGGTGCCATCTTGGCATAGTCCATATGGCATAACCCTCAGCATCTCCCCCTTCCTTATATGAAATGAAAAGGAAGCTGGCAGGGATCATGCCTGTCTTAGGTCGTCCACAGCAGAGCAACATCCTTACCCATCATTGGACAATGAGACTCTAGCCCTCATTTCCTGTCTTAGGTTGGTATGAGCTCCCCATGAATCTTACCCGTCTTTGACTACCAATCCAGCATACTAAGCCATATACTGGGAGATTTCCCGCTTCAAGGGCAGCCATGGCCTATTTTATGATCACATTATGAGTCTGTTGACTGGCTTTGAGGCATTTGTAAATGTAGAACAGAATCAACACAAGCATACCCAAGCCTATTAGTGTAGGACTTAAGAGTCCCCCAAATTTGGTGCCAAATTGTATTAGTTTATCTAATGTTCTCATCATAAGTCCTCTCGGTTTGACTTCCACCCCAGTGGCGTTCATGGCGAGGATCTGCCGTCGAAGTCCTGTCACCAGCTTGTTGAATCCATCCATCCATTGTTGTGTGATCTGGGAAAGCAACTCTCTAGAGAAGTTCTCATTAAAAGTCACAAAAAGGAAAGGGAGAGCTAGGCACATGGAGTATATGAAAAATTAATTGCTTCACTCTCTATATATATTTCATTATTAACTCCATTAACCCTTCGATTAGTGCACTCTCCCCTACCCATAGACCCTCCCTTTACAAAAGCTAGGGGGCTTACATCCGTACATGCCTTAGGCCCGCATAAGGACCAAATGGATATTATTAATAGCTTTGGGCATGTAACTGGTGACATTTTGTTTGGAGTTGTTTTCTTTATTTAAGGTAATATCTGCCAAAGTACAATCGATCAACTGCACACAAGGTGTGCCACTGCCAAAAGTGAGGCATAATACCTAGTGATAAATTCAGGGTAAACTTGGAGTCCAAGTTACCTAAGGGTAGCTTGCCCAGTAGATTCATTAGTGGAAAAGAACTGAGGAAAGACTGCACCACTTTGAGAGACTAGATCCAGTCAAGGCAATACCCTGACTATTGTCCAGAACTATTCACCCTGGACGAAACTTACCACCATCATCATCAGCAACAGGATACCCAGAGGGCTCGGCTGCATCTTGACGAACCGTCTTAACTGTTCGGACTAGCCTTTCTGGAATCCAAATTGGCATTTTCTCTTCCTGTGGAAATATACACACATGTCCTCTTCCCCAAATCAAGACCAGGGAAGGTCCCCTCCATTCTCCCGTTACAACATCCTTCCACAAAGCTTGTGTCAACTGCAGCATGTCAATCCGCTGCTGATTTTCCTGATCCATCCAGATTCAAAAAATTTAAGGTAAAAAGGGCTATAGATAATCTGTTCTTAGGTGGATATGACTCCCCTATTCCCCCTTTTTGTTTTGTTAATAAGGTCTTAATGGTTAGATGAGCTCTTTCTATAATTCCTTGTCCCTGGGAGTTATAAGGAATACCTGTGACATGATATATACCAAATGTAGAACAAAACTGTTTAAAGGTTAAGGATATATAGCCTGGATCATTGTCTGTTTTTATTGTTTTTGGAACGCCCAGAATAGAAAAGGTATATAAACAGTGATTTATAATATCTTTTGTTTTTTCACTTGACTGTAAGGAGGCCATAATAAATCCTGAATAAGTATCTATGGACACATGCATGTATCTAATCTTTCCAAATTCTGGGATATGAATAACATCCATTTGCCATATATGGTTGGCTTGTAATCCTCTAGGGTTAACACCATTTTGAGGTACTGGGAGATAAGTGACACAATGTTGACAATTTTTGACAATAGTTCTAGTTTGTTCCTTAGTTAATCTAAAACATTTTTGAAGAGTGTTAGCGTTAACATGGAAGTTTTTATGAAAATTTTCTGCTTCTAAGAACATGGAAAAAATATGTATGTCTCTAGTAGCTAAGTCTGCTAAAGCGTTACCCATACTGAGAGGTCCTGGTAACCCAGTATGAGCCCTAATATGTCCAACAAAAAATGGTTCCTTATGGTCCCAAATTAACTTTTGAATTGTAGATAATGAGGAATGAATGGTAGATGCCGAGGATATTTTTGGTACAATTTCTACAATATTTAGAGCATTGACTATATATTTGCTGTCAGAGAACAGATTAAATGGCTGATTTGGGAACATTTGGAAAATTTGACAAATGGCTAGAAGCTCTATCTTCTGGGCAGACTGTGAAGGATAAAGAAAAGTAAATGTCGTGCTGGCATGACTATAGCAGCTGTTCCATTACTGGACCCACCAGAAAAGCAAGTTATAACATTTGGTATGGGATTTTTTTCTAGTGACCTTAGGAAATATGAATGGGTGTCTGACAAACATTTGGATCATCGGGTCCCCGGGGTAGTGGTTATTAAAATTTGAATTATAATTACATATAATGGTAGCCCATACTTCTGATTCTTGTGTGAGCTCAATTATAGTTTCTGGTTTATAATGAGTGATAATGGTTTTTGGAACAATGCCAAAAATTCCTATAGCATTAGTTATTGCCTTTTTAATTAACTTTCCCACTAATTCTGGATAACTCGCTAGAGTTATCTTTTGGCTATAGTGAAGATGGACGCAATAAGTAGGTCCTTGTTGCCAGAACACTCCTGTAGAACTTCCTATGGTGGCTATGATTATCAGTAACATAGGCTTAGTTATATCTACCTGATCTAAATGTGCCTTAGTAATGGCATCTTCTACCTTACACAATGCTTTTCTAGCTTCTGTGATAATTTCCCAGGGCGAGGAGGGATCACCACTTCCCTTAGGATTATCAAATAATGGTCCAAGGTCTTCAGTTGTTAATTTTAAATATGGTCTTACCCAGTTTATATCTCCCAAAAGTTTCTGGAAATCATTTAATGTTTTTAATCTATCCATCCTAAAGGTAACCTTTTGAGGGTGTATTAAGGTTTTGTCAATAATGGCACCAAGGTAGGTAATGGGGCAAGAACTCTGCAATTTATCCTCTGCTATCTCTAATCCAAATTGAAGAAGATTTTTAACCAGCCCATCATATACTCTGTAAAGTTTGTCTTGATCAGGATGAGCTAATAAGACATCATCTATATAATGACAGATCTTTAGGTCTTTATCAGATTTTCTAATAGGCTGTAAAACTTTGTCTACATAGACCTGACACATAGTGGGGCTATTGGCCATGCCTTGCAGCAATACTGTCCATTCATATCTTTGATCAGGTCCTTCGTGGTTAGTAGCTGGTACAGTAAAAGCAAATCTGCAGGTATCCTCCTTATGAAGTGGTATAGAAAAGAAGCAATCTTTTATGTCTAAAACTGTAATTCTCCAATCCTTCGGAATAGCAGACAATTGAGGGAAGCCGGATAGGGCTGTTCCCATTATTACCATTTGACTATTAATTGCTCTAAGATCTTGGATGAGTCACCACTTTCCTGATTTCTTTTTAATTATAAAGATAGGTGTATTGAAATGTTGGGGTCTTAAGCCCCCTTGCCCTTCTCGACCAGCGGCAAGGGAAGGGGACACTCCCCAACAAGGTCAGATCAGGATAGGTAAGGCCGACTGACCGCCCGCTCCCAGCCCTCCTGGCAGAGGACAATCAGATGCATCAGGGAGACCTGTCACAGCAGGAACTCGTTTATTGAGGAAGTCACACAACTTTTATGTAGGGTAGGGGCTAGGCGGGAACCAATCAGCTTAAAGGTCAGCAAGGCAGGGGGGTTCACGCAGGCGAGAGTCCCTTTGGACTATATGGCAAGCACGAGCTGATCACGTTCACAGAACTGTTGTTAACCAATCCCTGACGGTGGTCCGGTTTATCGTCATGAAACTTTGAAACCGCCTTTGAGCCTTGATTTTGCTCTCTCGCCAGGGAGTAAGGAGTCAGCCTGAGTTAGTTAACATGTCATTAGTTCCAAGATTGAAAGGAGACATAGAAGGTTGTAGATGACCTAAGGCCAGTTGTTGTCTTACTAACTCCCGGGCTGCTTGTAACTTTTGAGTATTGAGGGGCCACTGAGGTATTCAAACAGCCTTTTGTGATTTCCATGTAATTTTTATTGGCTCAGTGGCCCCCCTCTGAAAACCCAGTCCCTCTTTATTACTTCTTCTCATAACTTGGATAGGTTCAGTTATTCCCTGTGAATGTGCTCCCAGTCCCCCTCCAGGTATGAATCCCTGGTTCATCATGATATTACAAGCTATCGGGTTAATATGCATATGCTCATTAGTCAATTTGATCTGTAATTGTCTTAATATGCCTCTCCCCCATAAATTAATGGGTAAATCTCTGAAGACATAGGGTTGGAAAGTACCATAATTTCCTTCTGTATCTGTCCATTTCAACAACTGTGAACTCTGGGGTGGGTTTGAGGCAACCCCCAAACCTTGTAAGGTCTGGTCAGCCTTTTGAAGAGGCCAATCTCTTGGCCATTGGGTTAATGTTATGATACTAAGATCAGCTCCAGTGTCTAATAACCCATTAAATTCCTTGTCATTTATTCTTATAGTATACATGTGGTGAGTGTTTAGATCTAAGGCAAGCATGGTCATAGGTTCCCCCGTGGATCTGTTGTGCCCAAAGGCTCAAGACCCCACAAAGACCACCAGAGACCACAATCAATGCAAGCAACAAAGAGTCATTTATTAGCAAGCTCGAGCCTGGTCCTCCACGCCCTTGGTGACCGGTGACGCTAAGAGGCCCTGAGCCCTCGTTTAGCAGGGTTTTTATAATGAAAGGCAAGCAGTTTTACAGTGTTCTTTTAATTGGTTAACATTTGAACAGCTAAACATTAGTCCTCCTCTGGTTGGGTCCTGCCAATCTATTTGATTCTCATTGGGTCCCGCCAGAACTGAACGGTCCTAGTGGAAGAAGGGAGGAGGGAAGGGGTGAACTATGCAGGAGATGAGTTGGGGCTAAGCCCCCCATCCTTGACAGATAAGGTCTCCAGGCAGCTGCACATTCCTCAGACAAATATCTCTTAACAACCTTGGTAAGCACAGGGGCCCAGCAGACCTGTTTGTCCTGTATTGCCTGCATCTGGGTGATTGAGACAGTTAGCAGCACAGATACCACCCTGTTCTCAACAGATCCACACCCCGATTTATTTCTTTTATTCTTTTTTGCTAGATATTTGTTATGTTCACTGGGTATCACCAGTGTTTGTGCTAGTTTATCCCCCTGATTTATAACAGAAATATCTTTTGGGGAACTGACCATTATTTTTATCTCTCCCTCATGATCTGGATCAATTACTCCTGGTGTTATATGGAGTCCTCTTAGGGCAGCAGAACTGTGCCCTAATAGCAAACCTACTGTCCCCGACTTAAGAGGTCCATAGATACCTGTAGGCATTAATTGAACCCCCATTTCTGGAGTTAGTACTATTCTGGCGGCAGCACAGATGTCCAATCCTGCGCTTCCTGTTGTATGTCTGATGAGGGAATTAATGGATAATGGGTTCAAGGGATCACCCTGATGGGATCCACTGCCAACTGTCCTTCCCTCAGGGCTCCAAACACCTGCGGACCCGAGCCCGAGGGCCCCTCATCCCATTCTTTGGGAGTGGTTTTCCTTCAAGGTCCATTGCAAATTTACATTCACTTGCCCAATGTTTTCCTCTTTTACATTTTGGACATACTCCAGGTATTTTTTTGTATGTACTATGCCTTGGGTTTGGACAGTCCCTTTTAAAATGTCCTGGCTGTCCACATGAAAAACAGCTTTTGGGTTTGACCCTCATAGCTTGAGCCACTCCTTGAGTGACAGCAGCTTCTAGTACTTGACCCTGTATAGATGACTCATTAATATCTCAGCATATTTTAAATAGGTATTGAGATCCTTATTTTTCCATGGCCTAATTGCTTCCCTGCACCATTTATTAGCTTGTTCATATGCTAACTGTTTTATTAAAGGCATTGCTTGTTCTGAATCCCCAAACACTCTGCCTGCTGTTTGCAACAGATGGTCTACAAAGTCTGCATATGGTTCACTTGAGCCCTGCACAACCCTGGATAATTGCCCTTGCAAGTCCCCATGACCTTGTAACATTTTCCACGCACTAACAGCGGCAGCAGCTATCTGATCATAGACGGCTGGATTGTACGTAATCTGCTGCTGCTGTTCAGCATATGGTCCTTGTCCCAGCAACATATCCAGGTTTCCTTGATGGAAACTTGTGGCTGCATTTCTATGAGCCATCTCTGCACACAGCTCCTGATTGGTTACTTTCCACATTAAATATTGTCCACCATGCAAAACTGCTCGACACATACTCGCCCAATCACTAGGAGTCAGATTAAGTGTTGCGATGGATTCCACCATACTCACGGTAAACGGAGCCTGGGGCCCATAAGTAGCAACTGCCTCTTTAAGATTTTTTACTCTTTTAAATTCTAGGGCCTGATGAAATTGCTGCCCCTGACCATCCGCCAAGACTAGGCAGGACAGTCTTAATGGGCCTTCCATAGGGTCCCAGCGATCCCCGGTATCACTTGGGACTCCACCACAACAAGGTTGACAAGAGTGTCCACAAAATGTCGGGTCCTCCCACCTTTTATCATAAGGGGGAGCTGAGGGGTAGTTATCTCATGATCTTTCCTGCCTTCTAGCAGCTCTGCAACATTAACTTGCCTATCTTCTAGTTCCTCCCCAGTATCTCCTTCCTCCTCAATCTCTTCTAGCACTTCTTCTCCTTCCCGTAATACATTTCCCATGCCTCCTTTTTGAATTATCCCTTCAGACTGATTTTGTGATATTTCCAAACTCATCCTTTACTAATAAATAAATTTGATATAGGACAAAGACCACACTAACAATAGTACAAACACACAAACAACACTAAATACACGCACTCTGTAGCTCTTTATATTTCATCACCTGGCCAGCTATCCTGAGTTCCTAACTGCCTTAAAAGACAGGGCCTCAGCTTACCTGAGTACCTAACTGCTCCAGGGACAGGGGTTAACTTCCCCAGAGACAGGGTCTCAGCTTACCTGAGTACCTAACTGCTCCAGGGACAGGGGTTAACTGCCCTAGAGACAGGGTCTCAGCTTACCTCGCTACTTAGAGCAAGACTCTTGAATTTGACAAACACACAAACAACACAAAAATACACGCACTTTTGCACTTCACTACCTGGCCAGCTATCTTGAGCATCTAGCTTCCTTAAAGACAGGGGCTGCAGCTTACTTCGCTACTCACCATTTAAGTTAGACGAACTCAGAATTCCCCGTACGAATGCAGAGTTCTCTGTAGTTTCCCGGACGCAGAGGTCCCTGTAGCTCCCCATGTGGGCCACCACTTGACGCCATCCAGCAGAATCAATTTGGCGTGGGAGACAAGTGAATAGCGGAGCTTCTGAATTTGGAATGGTTTATTGTAGATTCAGGAAACCCGGGAACCCTGGCGCTCGAGGAGAGTCATTTTTTATCCCCTCCAGGGGGCAAAGGGTAGGGTTGATGCTAATTGTGCAAAGATTAGGCGCAGAGCTAGATGTCCGAGCAGGCACAATTAGGAGCACTCGGGAACACCTATGTGCACGCATTGTGTGCGTGGACTTAATTGAATACGGCCAATGACAAATCACCTGGGTGTGCTTATGTTAATCAACCTCCTCACTGCCAATGTGACCAAAACAACTTCTGGCTAACTGCTTGGTGCCATCTTGGCATACTCCGTATGGCATAGCCCCCAGCAAGGAAGCAAAGAAATTGGTACTTGTATGAAACAAAGCAGAGCACTAAAGTAAAAACTAGAAATAAGGAAGTATGATTCCAAGACTGTACATTGTCTCCCTGTCTATGATGTCAAGGCACACATCACCATTCCTTTTGCTGTTTTTTCATTTATTTTTTAAATTCATTTTTATTGTAAACAAATGGGATATATCTTGTTTCTCTAATTGTTCTTGAAGTAGAGGCATACCATTTGTGTAATCGTACATTTACCTAGGGTAATAGCTTTTGATTCATTCTCTTATTTTTTTTTCTACCCCCACCCCTCCCACCCATCTTTTCCCTCTATACAGTCCCTCCTAACTCCATTCTTGCCCCCTTCACACTCCCTATACGTGTCATCATTCACTTATCAGTGAGATCATTCGTCCTTTGGTTTTTTGAGATTGGATTATCTCACTTACCATGATATTCTCCAATTTCATCCATTTGCCTGCAAATGCCATAATTTTATTATTCTTTATGACTGAGTAATATTCCATGGTATGTATATATATACACCACAGGTTCTTTATGCATTCATCAATCAAGGGACGTCTAGGTTGGTTCCACAATCTGGCTATTGTGAATTGAGCAGCTATGAACATTGATGTGGCTGTATCTCTGTAGTATGCTGATTTTAAGTCCTTTGAGTATAGGCCAAGGACTGGGATAGCTGGGTCAAATGGTGGTTCCATTCCAAGCTTTCTGAGGAATCTCCACACTGCTTTCCAGAGTGGCTGCACTAATTTGCAACCCCATCAGCAATTTATGAGTGTACCTTTTTCACCACATCCTTGCCAACAACTATTGTTGCTTGTGTTCTTGAAAATTGCCATTCTAATTGGAGTGAGATGGAATCTTATGGTAGTTTTGATTTGCATTTCTCTCATTACTAGAGAAGTTGAACATTTTCATATATCTGTTTATGGTTTGTACATCTTCTTCTGTGAAGTGTCTGCTCATTTCCTTAGCCTATTTCTTGATTGGGTTATTTTTATTCTTGGTGTAGAGTTTTTTGAGCTCTTTATATATTCTGGAGATTAGTGCTCTATCTGAAGTATGGGTGGCAAAGATTTTCATCCCACTCTGTAGGCTCTCTCTTCACATTGCTGATAGTTTCCTCTGCTGAGAGAAAGCTTTTTAGTCTAAATCTATCCCAGTTACTGATTCTTGCTTTTATTTCTTGTGCTATGGGAGTCCTGTTAAGGAAGTCTGATCCTGGGCCAACATGTTGAAGATTTGGACCTACTATATCTTCTATAAGATGAAGAATCTCTGGTCTGATTTCAAGGTCCTTGATCCATTTTGAGTTGAGTTTTGTGCAGGGTGAGAGATAGGGGTTTAGTTTCATTTTGTTGCATATGGATTTCCAGTTTTCCCAGCACTATTTGTTGAAGAGGCTATCTTTTCTCCATTGCATATTTTTGGCCCCTTTGTCTAGTATGAGAAAATTGTATTTATTTGGGTTTGTGTTGGTGTCCTCTATTCTGTACCATTGATCTACCTGTCTATTTTGGTGCTAATACCATGCTGTTTTTGTTACTGTTGCTTTGTAGTACAGTTGAAGATCTGGTATTGCGATACCCCCTGCTTCACTCTTCCTGCTAAGGATTGCTTTAGCTATTCTGGGTTTCTTTATCTTCCAGATGATTTTCATGACTGTTTGTTCTATTTCTGTAAGGTACATCATTGGGATTTTAATTGGAATTGCATTGAATCTGTATAGCACTTTTGGTAGTATGGTCATTTGACAATATTAATTCTGCCTATCCAAGAACATGGGAGATCTTTCCATCTTCTAAGGTTTTCTTTAATTTCTTTCTTTAGTGTTCTGTCATTCTCATTGTAGAGGTCTTTCACCTCTTTTGTTAGATTGATTCCCAAGTATTTTATTTTTTTGAGGTTAGTGTGAATGGGACAGTTTTTCTAACTTCTCTTTCTGAGGATTCATCACTTATGTATAAAAATGCATTGGATTTATGAGCTTTGATCTTATATCCTGCTACTTTACTGAATTCACTTATGAGTTCTAAAAGTTTACTGGTGGAATTTCCCAGTTCCTGTAAATATATAATCATGTCATCAGCAAATAGGGATAGTTTGAGTTCTTCTTTTCCTATTCATATCCCTTTAATTTCCTTGGTCTGTCTAATTGCTCTGGCTAGAGTTTCAAGGACAATGTTGAATGGAAGTGGTTGAATGAGTGGAGGGCATCCCTGCGTTGTTCCATTTTTTAGGGGGAATGCTTTCAGTTTTTCATCATTTAGAATAATATTGGCCATGGACTTAGCATATATAACCTTTACAATGTTAAGGAATGTTCCCACTATCCCTATTTTTTCTAGTGTTTTGAGCATAAAGGGATGCTGTATTTTATTAAATGTTTTTTCTGCATCTATCGCAATAATCATGTGATTCTTGAGTTTAAGTCTATTGATATGATGAATTATGTTTATTGATTTTTGAATGTTGAACCAAACTTGCATCCCTGAGATAAAACCCACTTAATTGTGGTGCACTATCTTTTTAATATATTTTTGTATGCGATTTGCCAAAATTTTGTTGAGAATTTTTGCGTCAATATGCATTAAGGATATTGGTCTGAAATTTTCTTTCCTTGATGTGACTGTCTGGTTTAGGTATCAGGGTGATATTGGCTTCATAGAATCAGATTTGAAGGGTTCCCTCCTCTTCTATTTCATGGAATACTTTGAGGAGTATTGGAATGAGCTCTTCTTTAAAGATTTTGTAGAACTCGGCTGAGAATTCATCTGGTCCTGGACTTTTCTTTGTTTGTAGGGTTTTGATGATTTCCTCTATTTCATTACTTGAAATTGATCTATTTAAATTGTGTATGTCCTCCTGATTCAGTTTAGGTAATTCATATGTCTCTAGAAACCTGTTGATGTCTTCTAGATTTTCTGATTTGTTGGAGTATAGATTTTCAAAATAGCTTCTAATTATGTTTTGTATTTCACTCATGTCTGTTGTGATATTTCATTGTTCATTCTGAATTTTAGTAATTTGAGTTTTTTCTCTCTCCTTCTCTTTGTTAGCGTGGCTAAGGGTTTATCAATTTTGTTTATTTTTTCAAAGAACCAACTATGTATTTTGTTTATTTTTCTGATTATTTCTTTTGTTTCAATTTCATTGATTTCAACTCTGATTTTAACTATTTCCTGTCTTCTACTACTTTTCCTGTTGGTCTGTTCTTCTTTTTCTAGGGCTTTAAGCTGTAGTGTTATGTCGTTTATTTGTTGATTTTTTCTTCTTTTATTGAATACGCTCCATGAAATAAATCTTCCTCTAAGTACTGCTTTCATAGTGTCCCAGAGATTTTGATATGATGTGTTTGTTCTCATTTACTTCTAAGAATTTTTTTTTATTTCCCTCCTGATGTCTTCTGTTATCCATTCATCATATAATAGCGTATTATTTAATCTCAAGGTGTTGGAGTACTTTCTGTTTTTTATTCTGTCATTTATTTCTAATTTAAATCCATTTGATCTGATAGAATACAAGGTGGTATCTCTATCTTCTTGTTAACATTCGTTGACATTAGCTTTGTGGTGTAAAATATGGTCTATGTTAGAGAAGGATCCATGTGCTGCTGAGAAGAAGGTATATTCGCTCTTTGTTTTATGGTATGTTCTATATATGTCCATGAACTCTAAATTATTGGTTGTGTTATTGAGATCTATGGTTTCTTTATTCAGTTTTGTTTGGAAGATCTAGTCAGTGGTGAGAGAGGTGTGTTAAAATTGCCTAGTATTATTGTGTTGTGGTCTATTTGATTTCTGGAATTGAGAAGGATTTATTTGATGTATATGGATGAGCAATGTTTGGGACATAGATATTTATGATTGTTATGTCTTGCTGATTTATGCTTCCCTTAAGCAGTATGTAATGTCCTTCTTTATCCCTTCTAACTTTGGCCTGAAATCCACATTATGTGAAATGATGATGGATACTCCAGCTTTTTTGCTGAGTCCATGTGCATGGTATGGTTTTTACCATCCTTTCACCTATCAACAGTTAAAAGAGCAAATACAGGAAGCAAAAGATCATTTCAATAAAGAGTAAGAGATACTGAAAAAAAAAAAACAAATCCTTGAAATGAAGGAAACAAAAAAACAAATTAAAAACTCCATAGAAAGCATAAACAATAGGATAGAACACCTGGAAGACAGAACCTCACATACTGAAGACAAAATATTTAATCTTGAAAACAAAGTTGAACAAACAGAGAAGATGGTAAGAAATCATGAACAGAATTTCATGTGGGAATCTCTTTCAATGAGATGAGTCTCTTGCAGGCAGCATATTGTTGAATCTTTCTTTTTAATCCAATCTGCCAGTCTATGTCTTGAGTTCAGGCCTTTAACATTCAGGGTTATTAATGAGATATGATTTTATTTCCAGTCATTTGAATCATTTTTGTTTTTTGACATGACTTGGTTTCTCCTTTATTTGGCTATTCCTTTAGGCTAGTTCCTCCCTTTGCTGATTTGCATCATTGTTTTTCATCTCTTCCTCATGGAGTATTTTGCTGAGAATGTTCTGTTGTGCCGGCTTTCTTTTTGTAAATTCTTTTAGTTTTTTTTTTTTTTTATCATGGAAGGATCATCAAATCTGAAGGTAAGTTTTGCTGGGTGTAAGATTCTTAGTTGGCATCCATTTTCTTTCAGGGCTTGATATATGTTGTTCCAGGCCCTTCTAGCTTTTAGGGTCTGGGTTGAAAAATCTGCTGATATCCTTATTGATTTCCCTCTGAATGTAATTTGATTTTTTTCTCTCACAGTCTTTAAAATTCTGTCTTTATTTTGTATGTTAGGTATTTTTATTATAGTGTGCCTTGGTGTGGGTGTATTGTAATTTTATGTATTTGGAGTCCTATAAGCCTCTTATACTTGATTTTTCATTTCATTCTTCAGATTTGGGAAATGTTCTGATATTATTTCATTGAATAGGTTGTTCATTCCTTTTTGTTTCTCTAAGCCTTCCTCAATCCCAATAATTCTTAAATTTGGCCTTTTCATGATATCCCATAATTCTTGTAAATTCTGTTCATGATTTCTTACCATCTTCTCTGTTTGTTCAACTTTGTTTTCAAGATTAAATATTTTGTCTTCAGTATGTGAGGTTCTGTCTTCCAGGTGTTCTATCCTATTGTTTATGCTTTCTATGGAGTTTTTAATTTGGTTTTTTGTTTCCTTCATTTCAAGGATTTGTTTTTTTTTTTTTTTTCAGTATCTCTTACTCTTTATTGAAATGATCTTTTGCTTCCTGTATTTGCTCTTTTAACTGTTGATTGGTGTGATCATTCAATGCCTGCATTTTCCCTTTCATCTCATCCTTCAAAGTCTGCATTTGATCTTTCATCTTCTCGTTTGCTTCCATGATCATTTTGATTATGTACATTCCGAACTCCCTTTCTGACATTTCTTCTGCCATGCTGTCATTGGATTTTATTGGTATACCATCTAGGTTTGTTTGGGGCATTTTCTTTGTTTGTTTTCTCATATTGTTCAGGTATCTTCTCCTCTAATAGTGATACTCTGGGATATTGCAGATTTTCTCTATTGACTAACAGTGTCTCTGTAGATTTCCAATAACTCACCTGTTAGCCTTCAGTAGCCTGAAGTCTTGGAGGAACTTGACAATGTGGTGCTCCACTAGGAAGCTGACCTTCTAGCAGTGGTGGCCTTCAGGTGGGGTGTATTTTCTCGTGGATCTGAGTTGGTCCTGAGTCTCTCAATACCTCCTCTTCTTGGCTCCTGGGTGTTGTCAAAGGTCCTCTAGCCTCCTATAGGTGTCTCAGGAAGGGAGTTGCCCTTCCAATGATGATGGTCATGCCTCAGCAGTAATTCAAAATGCCTGCACCAGCCTATAAAGAAGCCTCTGGCTAACTCCGTGATGGCGACAAACCTCCGTTGGTTGTTGGGTGGGCTCCATGACTGCGACCAACCAGTGATGGTACTGACCTAGGTGCAGGGGTCAGGTGGGGTCGCCGGGCTATGACATCTGTCCTTGGCCTGCCCGCTGGGTGGGATAGCTGTCTGCCGCCTACTTCCGGGATGTGGGTGGCTTGCCTACCCCACCAGCCTGCTCCACAACTGCCTCTTTTTGCTGTTTAACAAGCCATTCCAATTCTTAGTGATCTAATGTTTACTTGATCTTGATGTTTATAAGCTGAGTTGATTCAACTTGGGTGTTCATATGCTGGTCTTGCCAGTGGTCATGAATATGTTTGTTTTCAGCTGGCAGATTAACTGGGAGCAGGCTCAGTTGAGATACTAGAAATAAGCTTTTCCCTGTGTGTATAGTGTCTCAAGGTCTCTCTGTCTCTTCAGGGCCACTCCATATGACTTCTTTTCTTAACAAGATAGCTGAACTTCTTACATGGCTATTCTGGGATCCCAAGAACACAAAGTAGAAACTACCAGGCCTTCTTAAGTATGACACCCCAGAATGGCAGAGTATTAACTTCCACCACGTTATCCTGGCCAAATCAAATCACAGGTCTATACAAAGCCCCAAGGAAGAAGGACACATGATATAAATAGCAAGAGACATGGTTCACTGGGAGCCTTGGAGCCACCAATACAACAGCCTAAGAAGGACAAGGAATGGGAGAATCAATATTAATAGAAGGATGTACCCTGGAAATGCAAGAAGAGCAAATGAAAAGAATAACATACACATATATATGTATATATGTATATTTACTACACACACCAAGACCTGTATTATGTAAATTGATGAACATTTTGACCCTAGTAGCTGCTATATGCCAGATACTGAAATAGGCATGGTGAGAAATCCACATGGGTTAAAACAGTCCTGTTCTCAAAGAGTTTTTCAATGAAAAATATTTCTTATATATCTACTGGAGTTTAGATAACCTGACTTATAAACTTTATTTGCCTCTGAGTATCTATGTAATTCTGGAGCTCAAGAAGAGTCTTGTGGTAGAAATATAAAAAGTTGGGAGTTTCCATCCCATAAATGTTATTTAAAGTCAAGGGAAAGATTGAATTCACCTAGCAAAAGAAGGTAGAAACAAGAGAAAATGACACTTCACCTTTCTCTGAACTGAGCTCTGGGGAAAAGTAAAAGTCCCAGTACTCAACAAAATTTAGGATTCAACTGGATGTTATTGGTATAAGTGGCAATGAATGTAAAAGATTTCATTGCTGTGCCAGTTCATGTTAACAAAACGCCTGTCACTTGAACACCTTCCTTCTAGTCTGGTAGCCTTCCAAGCAGGATTGGGCTGCAAGTTCTGCTGGTATCCTTTTGCTCCAAGGAACTTGAGCTGCTCCCATGGCTGGTATCACTGCATTTGCATGTTTGAAGACAGCACTCACACATTTATGCACCCAGACTCAGAAGACACATTGTGGGCTAGAGTCAGGTCTGCATTTCCTCGCAAATAGGCCCACCCCTGGGCCTTATTTCCCAGCTTTATCTTTGACTTTATGACAGCTAATGAGCTTGAAAAGGGGAAATGTCAAATGCATACATTAGGTAAAGACAATGGTGATTGCCTTGTTCAGAGTTCAGGAAATTTCTTCAAAAACTTCCTGTGGAAAAGCAAAGTATCACATCACCCTCCCAACATTTGTGAAAGTTTTGGAATTTGACTTTTCAAAGTGGTAAAGGTAAACTTGTCCCATGAAGTCATGGATATATTTTACTGTCAAAGAGACAGAAACATTAGAAACTGCTGCCAGAACTCTGAGAACTGAACTTTATTTTCATCACTGAGGTGAGAAAACTCATAGAATCTCTGAGAAGTTAGGAGCAACAAAAGGTAATAGTGTATCTCATCATGCGTTGCCAGGATTCTCAAGTAATGATGAATATACCTACCACTGTTTTAGAACTATAATGAGACTCAAAAGAATTAAAAGACATGGTTATATACTTAAGAATCATACAGTCCTTCTGAGAAAACAATATTTTTAATAAAAACAGAGGATTTAAGTACTTTAGTCTTTCTTTGGTATTGATCTTCGGTTCAATGGAAATTCAGAAAAAAATCATTGATAACGGGGGAGAGATAGATATTATCCAAATTTGGGGCCCAATTTGATAAAGCATCAGGAGTAAGAATGGTGTTCCATGTCGATTACACATAATAAGAAAAGCAAGGACATAGGAAAGACAAGAAGTACACAGAAGACTCTAGAAGAATGGCCCAACTAGAGGTGAATGCTTACTTGTTCAAAATAAGATTAAGTAGAAATGGAACAAAATACACATATTATTCAGGCTTCTCCAGAGAAACAGATAATGGGAGAGTCAGATAATGATAAATAAGAGGGAATTGGCTCATCAACCATGAACGCTAAGTTCCCATGATAGGCCATATATCAACTGGAGAATCAGGGGAGTTGGTAACAAAGTTCAGTTCAAATCCAAAGGCCTGACAACCAGGATAGCCAAAATGTAAATCTCAGTCTGAGGCCAAAGCCTGAGAACTTTGAGTGGGGCTGCTGAAGGGAAGAGGTGTCACTAGTACATGTCCTAGAGTCGGAAATCAGGAGAACCTAAAGTTCTGATGTCCAGAGTCATGAGAAAATAAGTGTTCCAGCTTCAGAAGGAAGCAAATTTACCTTTCCTCTGCTTTATTATTCTATCTCAACTCTCAGTAAATTAGATGGTGCCTGCCCACTTTGAGTAAGGGTAGTTCTCCCTTATTTGGTCATTGATTTAAATGCCAATCCTTCTGGAAACATCCTCACAGATACACCAAGAAATAATGGTTTACCAACTATCTGGGTAACCCTTATTCCTAGTAGGTTAATATCTAAAATTAACCATTGCATTATGATGGGCCTTGAAACCCAGTAGAGCCTCAGTCATCTAACTCAATGTTTTTAAAACCAAGCTTCCTTGAGTCCATGACCTTAAAGGGATGCTAGAACTGAAATATTTCCACCAACCATAAAATAAACAAATGACTTGAAGAAACACTACACTACCTTGTTTTAAATTTCTTTTTGTATCAGGTTTCTGCTCAATATTTCATTAAAAGATTCTGCTGAAAATGTTTGAAACGTACTGATCCACACAATACCTTATGTGGGACTTGATAGAGTGAGAAATAAGAAGTCACAGGATGTCCCTGAGCAACAAAAATATTGTATTAAAATTGACGGCATGTGGGAGGAGATCAGAGGCAGAACACATAGCAAGGTCCCAATTCAAATTCTGTCCGCCTAGGGAAATCAACCCTGAACAACAAGGCCTGAAAATTTTTTCCTGTTTGTAATCTGATGGCCTGTACATTTCACTTACTAATTATTAATATATTGTTTTGTGACATCTATAATTGTTGAGTGTTTTTTTTTTTAAAGGTTTTTGGGTTTGGGTACTTTAATCTCTCACAAAGAAGAGATTGGGCACAGATTTACCTGAACCAATGTAAAAGGTTGAAATATCAATGTGGTGTGGAGTGGATGACCTTTATAGATTATTCCTCATTCAAGTCCTAGGACACTATAACATCATTACCAGACTGGTGCTTCACTCACAGTGGGTCCTCAGGAAATGTTGAGAGTGGAGTTGGTTAACTGGCTCGTTGGTTGATGGGTCAAAAGACTTTGCCAGGATAGTTGTCAATTAGAATCTGACCACATATGAGGAAACTCAGAGGAAGAAACTCTGGAACTCATTCTGGTTTGTCTGGCTTCTGAAGAAGAAGCAGGACAGTCTCAGCCTGTCATGGCTAATTTTTGACAACTTAGCCCCTACATGTTCCCATCAGAATAGGAACCAGATGTTGCATGGTGACAGATTCCCAAGCCTGCAAGGAATCTGTCTGGATCACAGAGAGGGCTAGGAGACTGTATTGAAATACAAACTGGCACCAACTCTTTAGGATCTATTCATATTCTTGGTGGACAAGTAGAATGCATAATTGAGAGGGTTTGCAGTTCACTTGTTAAGGTCCAGCCTCAGGACTGAGGCCAAAAGGTACTGAAAGAAATCCACTGGCCAGGGAGGTGGACTCAGGGATGCCAGCTAACTGTTTCCTTTTCATTTTCTTTTAGCAGCCTGATTTTATTGCCTGGTTTCAAGAATAGGAACAAAATCATGTCCAGACCTGAAATTTTCTGATGACGGAAGTGGGGATGAAATAATAGAAGGGTGCGTTTTTGTTTATGTGGGAGAGAAAAGGAATGGGAGTTCTGATTTCCCTCAATAGATTAATAATAACGACTCTTACTCAATTGCTTACTATGTGCAGACACATACCATGCCGATAAGCATTTCATACAATATTAACTCACATAGTTCTCACAACAAACATATGAGGTAGGTACTATTGTTAGCTGAAGAGATGAAGAAACTGAAGGTTTCTATTGTTAGAGATGAAGAAACTGAAGGTTTTAAAGTATAATTGTCTTGCCAAATACAGGGACTCTATTAAGACCCCACCCATCAACCATGATTGTTAAAAGCATGAATTCTAAAGCTAGACTAAGTTGGAACCTCTTTTAACAAGGTACTTATTAATGCTTATTAACGCACTACTTAACTTACCTGTGCCTCAGTTTCCTTAGCTTGAAAGTGCATTTTTAAGAATAAATTGCACAGTGCTTATGACAACTAGGTGAAACCATCCACATAAAGTACTTAACATTCACCTAAATGATAGTAAACATTAAGTGTTTACTATTATTTATTGTTATTATTATTGTTAATTCAGAAAAATTCCAAAGCCCCCTTTTAGTAAATGATTCAGTGCTTTCTACATTCCTGCAACCATGCTTGACTTAATCTATACATCACTGCCTTCCACAGTGCCCCACCCATCCAGCCTCTCCATTTCAGTATTACTTTTTCTATCTTTCCCAATGCTGAACTTAAGGAAGAAAAAAGCAAAACAGTTCTGAGTATAACTCATCTCCATTTTAAATCCCATTAGTGGTGAAGGAAGCATCCTCTTAATTAGTCATTGTCCAGGTTAGCTGACTTGCTCCCCTGGTTCTTTCTTCCTTTATTACTTAAGGGCAAGATGTCCAGTTGCCCCATCATTCACTAGAGCTGGGAACCCTCTTCTGGACTCTCCACAAACCTCAAACCCCAACCAGCTCAGCCCAGACTCAGGGGAAAAAATGGGCTCTTGAGCTTCCAGTTTCTCCTGTTTGTTGTTTTTTTGTTTTTAGTTGTAGATGTACACAATACCATTTTAAAATTTTTTATTTATTTTTATGTGGTGGTAAGGATTGAACCCAGTGCCTCAAACATGCCAGGTAAGCACTTTACCACTGAGCTACAACCCTAGCCCCCTCTCTGGTTGGTTTTAAAGCAATATAAGCAAAGGAAAATCCCTAAGCTATAGCATTCAGGTTACAATGAAAGTTTGAGAATTTTATTTTAATATTTAAAAACTGTAAAAATATTGCTGCTAGACCTAAGTCCCCATTACAATGTTTCAAGGAGGTGTTCACATTCTGAATCTCTCTCAGCAGCAGTGTTCACTGTTCAGTATTTCCATATACACCTACATTTCAGGAATTCCTTTGTGATTCAATATGTATGTTACCATTCTATTTTTCCTACCTGAACCTCCATGGGACAGTAATCTAACAGCCTTGGAATAAATTAGTAAGAAACAACCTGCTCATTTGATTCAACTCCCTTACATTATACGTCAGGAAACAGACCACAAGAGAAAACTATTTCCCCAAGGCCAGATAATGAGAAAAGCAGTGGGAAATTATGGGAAACTTATCTAGCTCTTTGCTCTCATTTACATAATTTATAATTTTTTTTATTCATTCTGAATTTAGTACATGCCTTCTATATGTCCTACAATGTTGACTGATACAAAGAATTCAATTTCTTTGATCATGAAAACTCAAATTTCCCTGGGATATAGTATGGACACATTAGGTAATCAGAAAATAGTTCAGGACAGCATTCCATTATTTGGGTTTTTCTTTTATTCATGTAAATAATATCCATTCATTCATCCATTGGACCAATATTTATTGAATATGCCAAAAATTCAAAACAAGACTTTGCTGTCAGGGAGCTTATAATCTACTTGGGGATAAAAAGAGATGCCCCAATATGTATTGCTCTGTTTGTGTAGATTAATGTGTACCTAGCTAATATCCCTGTCTGCAGTGTAGAATGAATAGTCAAAGGACAGGGAACACTTACTTGGACTTAAAAAGTCACAGTCTTTTATAGACATTTAGAGAGCACCTACATTTTGTTGGGCACATTATACTTAATTGTCACAGCAACCCTGAAACCAAAAATCTGAAGTTATAAGGGTTATAATTAATCTTTCCCAAATGACCTAGTTAGACTCTGAAATTCACATGACTATGAAATCCAAGACTTGGTGGCTGGGATAATGGCTCAGTGGTAGAGGGCTTGCCTAACATGTGTGAGGCACTGGGTTCATTCCCAGCACCACATTAAAAAACAAACAAACAATAAAAACCAAGTATTTTGACCATGGAGGTTCCATAGACCCTCTGCTGACCCAGAAGATGTCCCCAGTTGGTGGTGCTCATTCATGATAATTTGAACCCTTTGGGCACAAGGAAGAAGCCTCAAAAATTATGATACAGCAATACTTTGCAGTCAGACTTCTAGAAGAGGAGAATTTGACTTCAGGGGTAGTGGTGATATATGAAATGTGCACAATTAGATACTCATGAGTGAGACTGTTCTGTAGATTGTGTTCTTTTTTTTTTTTATTTGTTCAACAAATGTTACTGAATCAGGAAAGCATAGGGTAGATGGTATGCAGTAGCATGTTTTTTCCTCAGTGCAGGAGTCTGAGACTGACCTGTCTGGAGCAGGAGGCAGAAAAGGGAGTTCATTAAAGCTCCCTCATCAGCTTCCATTCTATACAATAGAAAGTAGGATAGCATCTGTTTCTTCTAGGACTCGCCTACTTCCTGCTTCAGGAAGACTTGCTTTACCAGTGCATTGCTTAACCTAGACTGGTCACTTTCCTTTCTTCTACTCTGATTTTCTCTCACTTGGGTGCTAAAAGTTCATGCACACAGATTAGGTTTCCCTAATTTACCACCTTTTATCCCAGAACTGTCATAATTCAAAGTAGAATTTAGTAAATTCTATGAATCAGTCAGTTTAGACTCTGAAGAGGAGCTGGATATGATAGTATCAAGACTGTATGGTGCAAATACTACAGTAGTAAACTGCATAGAGAAATACAAATAGGCCACACTAATCATGTAAGCCTGCATCAGTGGCTGCATGACAACTGGGCACACACAAACTACATGTAGATAAGAGCTGGTTTAACTGAAGCCCTTGAGCAAACCAATGGGTTGATATCTGAAGAAAGCAGGAGTTTTATAAGCAGGAGTTTGAGAAATGAGTTCCTGTGCCCTAGAGGGAAAATTCTGCACTGGCTACTGACTTTTGCAGGTTTGAAGAGTCAGCAGACTAGCTACCGCCCTCTTCCCAGCACTGGGATTCCTGGTGCCATGTGTATGCTTTCCCTGAATTATGACAAACGGGGAACTTCAGTAGGAATTCCTAATGTCCTGTTTTCTGTTTGGCCTGAGGAATGGCCACATAACCCTGGGAACCCTGGGGCTTTTGTTTAGAAATTGCTACTTCCTGTGACTGTCTTGCTAAATTGATGTTTTTTTTTTTCCCCCCTGAGACCAGTCGCAGGAGCCTGCCATTTTATTCCCAGGCACACTAGGTAATCTCCCAGTCCAGGAGCTGGGAAGGGAAGGACCTCAAAGGTTCACCCTCACACTCTGGACTGGGATACCTTCTACAACTTCCTTGTCAAGTGAAGCTCCAGTGACCACAGAATCACCTCCAGTGACCACAGCTTCTGTCCATTCAGTGTTTGAAATCTCTGCTTTATATGGTGCTGAAATCTGGGTCTCTCTCTCTTTCTTGCACCCCTTGCTTTGCTTTTTCCCTCAAGGCCATGCAAGAATAAGTCAGCTTAACTCCTTGTCTACAGAATAGTCCTTCTATGTTTTAAGTTAATCACTGTGCCTCATTCCACTTTGTTTCTCATTTTCAGGCTCAGTATCCCCTGTCTCCAACCTGTGGATTGCAGCTTCCTCACTAACAGAACATCCTTGTGAATCCCTCCCCAATACCCACCTCCCTACTTCCCCCATCAGCAGTGAGTCACTCTCTCATACACATCTGTGACTGAGCTGGGGTGTTGATAGCTCATATCTGTCCCATGATATCTGACCACATCTTCAAATTCCAGCTGTGCTGTAGCTCTCACCCAATCCTGGCTGCTCATGATCTACCCCATCCTCTCATTCCTCATCCCTCATTTCTTATCCCTCATCTCTCCTCCACTCTGTTTCCTTTATCTCATATATGCCCTTTCATCTCTAAAACAATATGTCCTTTATCCCCTGTGGTGTTACCCTACCCTACTTCAGAGCCAAATGTTCAGATTCATAATGACTGACAATCCCTTCCCTTGTGTTCACACTTTAACTTCATGCAGTTTGGTTCCCTTTTACCACTCCACTAAAAGTATTCTGCAAACATCACTAGGTACTAAACACTGTCTCCTGCAAATATTCCTCAATCCCTATTTCAGTCAGTGACAGCAGTTGACACTCTGGACCACAGCTTGCTACATGGGTCCTGTGGCAGCCTCTCATGGACCTTCCCTCCACCTTTGTGATTTTCCTACTCACTGTCCTTTGCTAAACTTGCTTCCTTTGCCTCTCTCTGATCCTTGGATGTAGGCATGCCCAGGGGTTCTGTCCTAGGCCCTGCTCCCTGCTCACTGTACATGCTGCTGCCTGAGGACTGTCATCCAATCCCATGACTTCAACTATTCCAAGTCCTTTTGAGCTGCATGTTTCTCTCCCTGAACCTCAGGCATAGCCTGCTGCTTCATGAACATGTCCAGTCACCTAACACCAACACATGCCACACTTGTCTTACCTAGTAAGTTTTTCTGTCTATTTTTGTCACCAACCTTGGAAAGTGAGGGCACTACCATTCACTGGACTGGGCTCCACCTTCTTCATCTCGCACATCTGGTCTGTTATTATATCCTCTCCTTAATCATCAAGGCCTCCATGGACCCAGTGTCTGCAGTGTGCCAAGATTTTTTATATACTTTGTCTCATTTAATTTTCACAACAGGACTACAGAAGAGTTATCTCACTCTACTATCAGGGCAGACTGAAAAAATATTATGTTAAATAACTCACTTATGATCCCATAGTTACTAAGTGATGGAGACCAACTTGCTGGATCTCAAAGTTCCATCTCCTATACGCTGAGGTATTTCTGAGCTACTCTTTTTACCTTCTTAACATCTTTCCCCAACCCCTTCTCTCCTTTGGTAGCCCATTGCCTTATACTAGTACTCCACAGTTTCTTACTGTGGTCACATGCTGCCTCATCTCCAGCATGCCCGTCCAGGTGTCTGTCCATCATCCTGTCTGCAGAATGAACTTCCTAACACAGGCCACCTTTCTCCCTCACCTCCTTAGTGGCCCCTATTGTCCTACAGACTGTTTAGACTCCTCACAGGGAGATACTTAAAGGTGGCCCTGAGTTTCACCCAAACCTCAACTCCCCCACCTCCTCCCCTTCCTCACACCCTTCTCCCATGATCCAGTTTTATGCATTTTCTCAGGAAGGTTTCATACTCTTCATTCCACATTTATATGCTGTCCCCTTTGCCTGAGACCCTTGCCCCTCCCCTGTCAATACCCATGCTCTTGGTCTAGGAACCTCTGCTCTTCCTTCAAGCCCCAACTTTTGAGTGCTACACTCAGAAGCCCTCACTACTCTCCCCCTAGCAGGGTTGTCTGCCTTGTTTGAGTCTTCCTGTGAACTGGCACATATGTTTATTATTAATGCTTGCCATGGTGTGTCACAGTTGCTTTTTAATTTTCTTGTATCCTCATTAGACTAATGAGATCTTCATATTCTTCTTTGTATATTGGCATTATTTTGTGTACAGTGCAGTATTCATAGCAGACACTTGGCTTAGTTGAATTGAATTTTTATGTCATACCTGGTACTCTTCCCAATACATTAATTGAATTAGAACAAAAATTTCAATAGACAATTGTGATACAATGTGATATATATATGTATATATGTGTGTGTGTGTGTGTGTGTGTGTGTGTGTGTGTATAGAGAGAGAGAGATAGAGAAAGAGAAAGAGAGAGAGTATTGTGGGAGCTCATAGAAGAGAAGAATTTGCATTATTCTAAGGATTGAGAAACAAATGGCTCAAGGAAGACTTCTTAGAAGACATGCCATTTGTGCTGAGCCCTACAGTTTGACTAGGAGTTGACCTAGGTAAAAAGAAGCTTTCTATGTATAGAGAACCAGCAGCTGGAGCAAAGTATGCAAGAGCCCACAGTGGCTGAAAAGCAGCAAGATGTGCCTGGAGTGTCAGAAGATATGGGCAGATATTGAGCAACAGGATCAGGGCCACAGTGAACAGAGTTTTGGATTTTGGAAGCCCCTCCCTGGCATTTTCCCCAAATAAGTGGCCTACACAGACTTGTGTATAGGAAGATACAAAGAAGAGATTAGAGAAATGGAGATAAACTTGAAGGAGGTGAGATCAGTTATAGGAGGATCATGGTCAAAAACAGCAATTGCAGTAACCCCTGGGAAAGATAGCATACAGGGGAACGTGGTGAGAGACAACTTCACTCTGAATCCACCAAAATCCACAGATGAAGTTCTTTCTGCAAAGAATCACGTCCCTCAAAGTGTGCTCTTCCATGAGTGGGGGTGAGGAGTAGGCAGGGATGCAACAAATAAGCTTAGATCAAATAAGCTTAGATCATGCTGGGTTAAACAGGTTTCTTAATGCAGGACTTTTCAGAGCCTTTGGAATACATTATATAAGCTATATGTAACAAAAAGAGTGTTTAAACTTACTTAACCACCCAGAATCTCTTTTGAAGGGCATCTCAAGGGCCCAGAGTTTAATCACATATGTAAAATAGAAAAAAGACCTAGAGTATTATGCTTCTGTCAGCTCTAGTTTCTGGAAGGAAAAAGAAGGGAAGGGATGAGAATAAAAGAAACAAGAAAGAAAAATAGTGTTCTGGGTGTGTTATTCCCACTTGGCACATTGCTGTGGAAGTCTTGCATGTGTTTTACATTGGAAAAACGGAGCAGACACCCATGGAAATCTGAGTGGTAGTTTTTAGTCATTCTATTTGGATATAGGGTGAGCAATTTTGCCTGTTCCTCCCAGGTCCCTTGTGTTTATTCAGGTCTGAAAGAGGTCAGACTCAGGTGTTTGAAAGAATGACAGAGAAATCAGGGGCAGAGAAATCAGGTCTGTAGTCCCTGAAATGTTCTATTCTTGCCAACATCCCTCACTTTGCATTTGGTCAGTTTGTGAGGGGAAGGGCAGAACACCTCCTTATCCCGGGAGCTGTATCCCAGGTGGCAGGTGTCAAGCTCTGTTGACCCTGGTCTAGGTCTCATCATACTGTCACACATCTTGCTAGGACACCCAGGTATCGGTCACTGTTTGTGTACTTTCTCTTGCCTGAGCACTGGGTGGAAAAATAAAACATCCATCCATCATGCTCTCTTTAGAGTGAGCTCTAACCTTGGAATGCCTTCTCTGGAAGCTCCAAGGCCATTTCCCAGCTGAGTCCCTGGGGTCAAGAAGTCTGGACTGCTCCCATGTGACTTGGGGAGGTTTTCCATTTTCTTTTGCAGGAATTAGTCACTGGAGTAGCATAAAATGCTCCTCTACTGCTGCTGGTATACAGGGAGAAAAGTGGAAAAGGGGAAAGATACCCTGGATCCTCCCTGGTAGGGGGAAGCTTCTGAACAGGATAGAAGTACAGTTAGTACACAGTCAACACTAAAATCAGGAAACTGCCCAGAGCCCTGGTAGGGGTCCCTGAGCAGGCCTCTTGGGAGGAGGCCCTATGACTGCTCCCACAGTCCTGGAAGGTGACCACCAGCTGATCTGGTTTGTATAAGCACAAAGAGGACTCTTAAAACACCAAATCTTCGGATTTTCCTGCCCACCTATTGCTCATGCTAAGAAAGGTCAGACTCCCGCTTAGTCTCTTAGAAATATTTGAATGAAACTGCTAGCATGCCCCCTCCAATCCCAGATACTTATATAAGCTCCAATCCCAGGAGCTTATGCTCCTCCTCCAGCACTGGTGGATCAGAAAGTTGGCAGAAGACCATTTTCTGTGTCCATATTTGATGTATGTTTTTCCCAGTGAACAATGAAATCCAGCTTTAATACCTGTTTAATTTTATCTTCTACAAATCTGTATTTCTTTTTAAAATTAAACAAAGACAGATTCTAGGCCAACATGATGAAGATTCTGGCCTACTTTTTCTTCTGTTTGGTGAAGGGTCTCAGGTCTAATTCCTAGATCCTTGATCCACTTTGAGTTGAGTTTTGTGCGGGTGAGAGATAAGGGTTGTTCCATTTTGCTGCATATCCATTTCTTGTTTTCCCAGCACCGTTTGATGAAGAGGCTATCTTTTGTCCATTGTATGGTTTTGGCACCTTTGTGTAGTATGAGATAACTGTATTTATGTGGTTTTGTCTCTGTGTCTTCTATTCTGTACCATTGGTCTATTTTGGTGCCAATACCTTTCTGTTTTTGTTACTTTTGCTCCATAGTAGAGTTTAAGGTATGGTATTGTGATACCTCCTGCATTACTCTTCATGCCCAGAATTGTTTTGGCTATTCTGGGTCTTTTATTCTTCCAGAAGAAGTTCATGGTTGTTTTCTCTATTTCTTTGAGGAATGCCATTGGGATTTTAATTGGAGTTGCATTAAATCTGTATAGCACCTTTGGCAGTATGGACATTGTGACAATATTAATTCTGCCTATCCAAGAACATGGGAGATATTCCCATCTTCTAAGGTTTTCATTAATTTCTTTCTTTAGTGTTCTGTGGTTTTCATTATAGAGGTCTTTCACCTTTTTTTTTTTTTAATGTTGATTCCCAAGTAGAGGGCATCCTTGTCTTGTTCCAGTTTTTAGAGGGAATGCTTTCAGTTTTCCTCATTAAGAATTCATATTCATGTTCAGTACAGATGTAATTTTTAAAAAGTATTTCCAATCTGGGATTGGCTGAATCCACAGATGCAGAACCTGCAGATATGTTGGTATTATATTGTTGAGCACTTATGTGTCAGGCACTGTTCTTGGTACTAATTTTTAAAGGATTGTTAAACCATGGAATGCATCATTGAGAGAAATTATGAGATGACTTTCTCATTTTGAAATACTTTTAAAATGATAATCTATATTAGTTATGCACAGAGACAAATGGAGATATTGGTAATTGTACCTAATGATTCCAAGGTGAGCCCAAATAGGAACATATTGTAACCTTCTCTATTACTGTCCCATTGAGGTGCCCAAGGACCTAAAATCAGCATATTACAGTGATGAAGCCACATAAATGTTTATAGAAGCTCAATTCACAATAGCTACACTATGGAACCAACCTAGGTACCCTTAAACAGATGAATGGATAAAGAAAATGTGGTACATATACACAATGGAATATTACTTGGTCTTAAAGAAGAATAAAATTATGATATTTGCTGGTAAATGGATGGATCTAGATAATATCATGCTCAGTGAGATAAGCCAGTCTCAAAGAATGAAAGTCTGAATGTTTTCTCTGATAGGCAATGCTAATTCACAATAAGGGAGTAGGGAGGCTAGGGAAGAACAGGGGTATTTTGGATTAGAAAGAGGGGAGTGAAGGAAGGGGAGGGAGTATGGGAATAGGACAGATAATAGAATTAATCAGACATTATGATCCTATGTGCATACGGTTACACAACTGGTGTAATTCTACATCATATACAACCAGATGAATGAGAACTTATACTCCATCTATATATGATATGTCAAAATGCATTCTACTGTCATGTATAACTAACTAGAATAGATAAAAAAAATGAAGCTTTGGGATTTTGAAATGCTGAATTCTCATGATGTGTGGAAAAGGATAAAACATGCTGCTACCTCAGTCACACAAAATGGGATTTTGTGTGTGTATATGCACATAAAATTAGGTGTTTTGAGGAACACCTAATTACCTCTAACTGGAAGGGAAGGACACTTAGGAGTCACAAAGGGAGTGAGCTAGGGTTTCCAAAACTGTAAAGGAGTAAGGATTATCCAGAGGAGGAAGGAGCAAGAGCAACAGCAAAGAAATATGACAGCACCTGATGTGTCCATACAGTCCACTGTTACAAAAATATATAAGAAATGTGGAGAAGATGAGGCTTGGAAGGTGTTTGGGAGGGACTGATAAAAGGGTTTGAATGTTTGGCAGTAGTATTATGCAATCAAAATATAATGAAAAATATTTAGGAAGAAAAAATCAAGATTTTTTCAAATCACCTGTCCTGGGGGGACAAGTCCAACTAAGCTGCTTGTGACTGGATGACTTTGTTCTTTGTTTTTTTTTTTTTATTTTTCCTGTAATGCATATATTAACTTTTCAAAAACAAAAGCTATTAAAAAAATTTGTTCAACAGATTGATTAGACAAAATAGGAAAGGCCATACAGCCTTATGACATTTCTGTAAGTTTGAAGCAGCACCACTACTCTACAGATTTACCTAGGGTCACCTGGTCCTATTATCTTATTTCTAAAGTGCCTTTTTATCCCTCCTCCTAAGCACTTATTATTTATATCCTTAACACTTCTCACCAAGCCTGCCAATAGAGACTGCATTATTTTCTGTTGCAATTTTCCTTATTTAATAATTTCTTTAGACTGTTAATAGGACTACATTAAAAAAGTGATAAATCTTGATTTTTTCTTCCTAAATATTTTTTATTATATTTTGATTGCATAATACTACTGCCAAACATTCAAACCCTTTTATCAGTCCCTCCCAAACACCTTCCAAGCCTCAACTTCTCCACATTTCTTATATATTTTTGTAGCAGTGGACTGTATGGACACATCAGATGCTGTCATATTTTTTGCTGTTGCTCTTGCTCCTTCCTCCTCTGGATAATCCTTACTCCTTTACAGTTTTGGAAACCCTAGCTCACTCTCTTTGTGACTCCTAAGTGTCCTTCCCTTCTAGTTAGAGGTAATTAGTTGTTCCTCAAAAGCTCATGTGAGCTAGCATAGAAATGTTCAGACACAAAATTATTTCATTATGACTATGATGACCTAATCAATAAATAAATCCTTTAGGTGGATTAATAACTAGAATGAACTACCGTATCAGGTTGTAACTGTGGGAAGGTGGAGCATGACTGGAAGATGGAGGTCACTAGTGGCATGACTTTGGAGAAAATATTTTCTCATTTGTTCTTTCTTACTCTCTGCTTTGTGGCTGAATGAGGTGAGCCACTTTGCTTCAAAATGAGCTTGTGCAATGGTGTTCTTTTTCACTTCAGGCCCAGTGCGATGGGGTTGGGGCCTGTGGACTGACACCTGCAAAACGAGGTGCTCTGCATCACCTTGGGTCCAGAGCAATGCAGTCAGCTACATGTGGACTGAAATCTCTGAGAAATGTGATGCTAGGCAAAAGGCAGAACATTGCATATCCTCAATATGGTTAGAGAGATAGAAATGTATATGTTTTAGTTAGGAGGAAAGGGAATTCTTCCCCCAAAACATATTTTCTCTGAAGTAATATTAAAGTCAGGCACTGTTACTGGCTCAAGAATCCTGTGGGACAGTTTACCATTCTAATGGTTTTCTAAAGTATGCTGGGAAACTATGGAAGAAAAATTAACTAGTTATTTGGGGGCAATTGATGGCTATAGTCATGTCAAGCAGAATCCATACAGATATTATTTGGAGTCATGTAGAATGACTGCTTAAATAACCAAAAGGAAAGCAACCTCAGAATAACACTCTGAGGCAGTGAGAATAATTGTGTGACAAGAGTGGGAAAAGAAGTAGCAGAGTCCAGAGGAGCACTAAACCAGACCAGCAGTGTAGAGTGGGGGTGGGGCAGCCTTCCTTTGATGAACCTGCTTGGCCCCAAGTCCTTTGTCATGCATTCCAGCCAGACATCACAAGGTTCAAACTCAAGAGTGCACCTTTGGTCTCCAGAGGAGCTGGTGTCTCTGCTGAGCTCCTCTGGTCTTCTGAATATTGTCTGATGGAGGAGCAACAGGTGCCCAGAATGGGCAGCTTTCTTAGCAAAGGAGGTCACAGGCCTCACCGCCTGCCCCTGTTGGGCCATCAGGCACTCATTCACCTGACCCACGATGCTCCCACTCCTCGAAGGGATCATTCTGCTGCTCCAGCCTCTGCTATCAGTCCTGCCTGCAGGAACTTGCACCAAGATCCCTGACCTCGGGTGGTTCATGCAACTGGCTACAAAAGAGACTGTTGAGAACAGGGTGACATCTGTAAAACGCCCCCCACAGGTAAGGGTGCACACACACTAAGGAATGAGAAACTATCTTAATAACCAGGATGCAAGTGGTTGCGACAGTGCCCTCAAGAGCCAATATAGGACAAATAGGACGTGATGGACCCCCGGGCTTATCAAGGCTGTTAAGAGATATCTGTCCGAGGAATATGCAGCTGCCTGGGAACCTTATCTATCAAGGACATGGGGGCCTAGCCCAACTCATCTCTTGCATAGTTCACCCCTTCTGTCCTCCCTTCTTCCTCCAGGATTGTTCAGTTCTGGTGGGACCCAATGAGAATCAAATAGATTGGCGGGACCCAACCAAGAGAGGACAAATGTTTAGCTGATCAAATGTTAACCAATAATGTATAGGTCTTTGTGTGTGAATGCTTGAAGATCTCTTAACTAGAGTGCTTTCTCACCCCTTGGGGCTGCTCCCCACTCATCCATTGTAGTGGTCTGAGTGGCTGGTTACAGTCCAGGCTCGAGCTTGCTTTAAATAAAACCTTGTTGTGTGACTTGCATTACCCTGTGTGCACTTGGACTCTCTGAGGATTGGTTGATACTGGAGATCAGTCGATATTGTACCCTAACATCTAGGGGCTCGTCTGGGATAGGCTCATCCGACTCCACTGCAGGAGAGACAAATGGCCCATGGTACCTAGGTTTCCAAGGAGATATGCCCCGTAAGGAAGATTGGCTACCTCCATTTGGTGGACACAGGTCCCCATTTGAGTTTGGTAGAGAATTCTCGTTTGGTGGAAGGAAAGGGTTGTGAGCAACCCTGGAGGTTCCACTGTTGGAAGTCGTGGGAGACGTCCCCGACAATCAGGAGTTGTGCGTATGTCCCCAGTGGACGCCGTCTGGGTGGCTATTTGGTAAGGATCCTTTGTCTGATTTTGGCAGTGTGAATGAGAAGGGCATTGTGCCTGTGAGATTGGTGTGGTTGACCGGCCGGTGGATGTTGGAGTCCTGTGAAAATTTGCTTTACTGTGGGTATTTTCTCCTCGTTCTTTTCAGTCTGCTTGGTCCTTTTCTCCTCATTATTATGGGACAGGCTCAGATAACTCCTAAGACTTTCCTCCTGAGTCACTTCTCAGAGGTCCATGCCAGAGGACGGAACTTTGGTGTGGACCACCTAAAGAAAGGTAAGTTTGCTACACTCTGCTCTGTGCAGTAGCTAACCTTCACTGAGATCTATGCCGAGCTAGGTAAGTAAGCTTCTCTCTGCATGCACCCCACATCTGATTGAGGTGCAGCTTTCTGTCTCTTTATTTTTGGAGGGTAAAATGGGCTACACAACACTCCCGCACATTCACTCCCTCCTGGATACTCCCCTTCCCTTGCCAGTTAGACATTAGGAATTCAAACTGTAAGACCTGGGACAATTAGTATGAAAATGCCCAGGTTCCCTTTGTTTGCAGAGTTAGCCTATACTAGTCCATCTAAAGTCTCCCTCCTACTGTTCCCATGTAAATGTGCTCACTGTGTTCTCTTTAAGCTGCAAGAGGGAGGCATTTAAAATCAATCCCTCCTGTGAGACCCTCCAAGAAAAGGCACACACAACCTCTGGCTCGAGTTACATGCCCCCCTGCCAGTGGCCCTACCTTCCCCTTTGGTTCTCCCAGTGAATTCAAATAAGGGATCGATCCTCCCAAATTCGGAACCAGGTCTCCCTCTGTGGAGATTTTTACCGAAGACATCATGCGGAACACAGGGCTGTGACGTAAGGACTCACAGAAATTCCCCCACAAAGCACCAAAATATATCGGATCCTAAACACCTCTTTGTTTGTCTGAAGATAGGCTCCCTTTGTCCTCCCTCAGGTCCCCTATCTTAGGCTTAGGGATACTCATTGCAGGCTACTTTCCAGTCTTTCTCCTTGTTATTGAGAGATTTGTTTACTCCAATCTCCCCCCTAGGCAGAAAGCTCCACATCTTGCATCTTGTAGAGTGGGCTTAAGGTGAAACCAAAAGACAAGAAAATGACCCCCAAGGCCTTCACTTCAAGCATTATAACTTCTGAGGATGAGGAGACAGACACCAATAATAACAAAGACCTCCTGCCATCTACCCCTCCCCCTCTGTACCCTTGGAGTGAATTGCCCTTTCCCACTCCCTCTGGAGTTCTCTCCGGAGTTCCCTCCTCCAAGCAGGAGACTTTAAAAGGATCTTCCTTTTCTCCTGATAATCCATTTGCAGCAGTGTACCCCATCAATTTGGGCCCGGATGGGGGTGGAAGGTCTTGGATCCCCACCCTACTCCCAGACCTGGCCCCCCCTTAGGAAGGCAGAAGTGAGAGAAAGTTTAGTCCCGCCAGCACCGTTTATCCTATACTAACAGCAATGTATGCCTGTTTAAAGGGAATTCCAGTGAAGAATGTAAATCCAAAAAGATTACTCTTGTGGACTATAGAAGAAAGTGAAATAAAACTTGTAGTTCCCCCCCACCCTAGGGAAAATGGTAAAGAAAACCCAGCAGAGATAGTAAATGATAGCCCCCTCCAGCTACTCCTCTTTGTTCTCTGCAAGTAACTGGAGAACAGGACATTCCTCAGCAATAAATCTAGGTGGAGAAACCTGTATAGCCCCCTCCCCCTCCCAACACTAAATAACCATAAACAGCCCAACAGCCCAACAGCCCATGGCACGTCACAGTAAAGAACAGCCCCATTCCTCAAAAGTAGTGGGAAATAATGTTTCATGATTTTCTGCATCCAAACCTAACCTGATTTCTCAACCAGGAAAAAGGGTTAAAAGGTCCTAAGCAATTTCCCCCACCTGGCCTTGCTGAAGCCTGCATTGGAGTGTAGACTGCAGCAGTTTCAGCAGGGGAACAACCTGAGACTGAAAAAAAAAAAAAAAAGGGTGTCTGTTTTAACTCCTGGACTGCTACACAGAACTAACTCACTGTCTCTCTTCCACTCCCTTCCTCTCATCCCTTCTCTCTGCCTACCTCTTCTTCACTCTCTCATGCCATAATTAATGGTCATTATCATTTTTTCTTCTAGGATTCTTGTTTTGTTTTGTTTCTCTTAAATGCTATATTTTTGAGCTCATAATTTTGATCCTACATACCTAAGTTAATGATTTTTTGATCAGTCCTATTTTTATTCAACTCGAGTTATTTTTAAACATCTGTTACATTGCAATGGAGATAAACATTACAAAGCTTTTGTTTTTGTGTTATGTGTATATGTTATTGTCTAATGTTGTATTGTCTATGTATGCACCTGACAAAATTGACATGAATAATAAGCACACATAAAATTAAAAATTTAAAGATGGATCCAAATACTTTTAATTCACGTGATTTAAAAGGGTTCAATTTAAATTGGGTAAACTAATAAAAGTAAAATATCTTTGAAAATAACTCACAAGTCTCTAGGTGGTAAAACTAATGAAATGTTGATGTTAATAAAATGTCTAATATCAATTGTTTTTAGGACTTTTCTTCAACCGTAAAGAGATGGCAAATACTGTCCAGGACACTTGTCTGATATCTTGTTTTTTTTTTTATAAAATAAGTGAATTAGAGTTAACATGTATGGGATTACTCAAATATGTTAGAGACATCTGATTAATTTACAAAGTTAAAATGCTAATTATTAAATAACATCAAGTACTCTTTAACTCCTTAAATTCCATGAGGTAACATACTTAAACATTATTGGTGTTTTCACAAATTGGTAAATAAAAAGGGTTTAAAATTGCTTTGTGTCATTATCAAAAACAAGGTTACTAAGAGTTATGTCCTAACAGGTACAATTCTATATACAAAGAGTTCCAAAAGTTTCAACTGTGTTTCAATTAGAGTACTATAAATAACAAAATATTTAATATTATTAAAATGGAATAATTTATCTAAATTCAGAAATATCTTCTTAAGAGTTGTTTCAGAATGTGAACAAAAAGGGGTCAACAGATAGGAAAGAAAAAATAAAAGGTTCTAGATATAGAAATATATTTAGTAAAGAATAAAATCTTTCTGGGTAAGAAAGTGTTTATGTGATGAAATACATGAGGTTCTAAGTAAGTGCTAAGTCTGTGTAAGCAAAGGGCAAATGTCAACAAGTTTACATGTAACTAAGTTGGTTGTATGTATGTGAGACAGTTAAAACTATTTAAGGTTTTTCCTAAGGTAAAATACTAATGTCCTGATATAAACCAAAGTTTAATCTATATGGTAAAATGACAAGGATTTCTTAGAAGCAATAATTTACTCTTAACTTTGTGTCTATTAAGTTTTATTCTTTAGAACACTTAGTCTTAAGAATTGGGGTTTATACAATTATGGTTAAACAACTGTTTTGTACTACATTACAGAGTCTATATTTTTCTTTAAAAACTAAATTTGGTGATATAAAAGTGTCAAGGTAATTGTGAAATGGTCACTCTCTGTATATTAAATGTGTTAATATTTTCCAGGTATACAAGTTTTAAAACAGGAAATTTATTAAGCTGCTATTGTCCAAACTAAACTTGCCTGTGATGGTAATTTTAAACTTATAAAGAGTAAATTTCATTGGGGATTTATTTACATCATTTAATGTTCTATTATAGGACCTGTTGTCAATAGGGTATATGTAAAATTTGTTATTTTTTACAGAGATAAAAAAATTTAAATGTAAAGGTATTTCTAAAAGTTAATGAGAGTCTGATTTGAAAAGGTTAATATTGTGAAACAAAAAAGCATTTTGCCACTTTGCCACACAAAAGAAAAACTAAAAACTCTCAGCCTTTCTTTGATTCACGTTTTAGATATAATGTTAAATTGTGTTAACTAATGTTCATATAGACTCAGGAACCAATATATGTAAACTTCTTAAAATGATATTTAAGAAGGAAACAAATATCAGCATCAAAATAAGAACACTTCACTTAAGATTTGTAAAAAGCCATGCCTTACCTGAGATAAGGCTCTGCCTCCCACCTTACTGCATGTTAAGAGTGGCTCCAAAATAAGCCAGACTCCAGCTTCTTTAAAGTTATATTCAAAAGATTGGAGATCCAAGATGGCAGACTAGAGGGAGGATATGTTTCTTGTCGCTCTGTAACTCCAGTTTCAAGCAGAGGATATCTGTTTCTTGGTGAGGCAGTTTTTGCTGCTTATCGATCCCCTGCTGTTTACCCCATTTGTCTACTGTGATCACCTGCAGTCTTCCAGCATATCGACGCCCTTTTTGAGTGCAGATTGCTCACTGTCAGGCGCCTATCATCTGCCATTTGCCTGTCTCCTGCATTGCCTGCCTTACACCTATCCATCACCCACTGCACGAGGTTCACCTCCCAATCGTCTGACAACAGTCAGCAAACTGATCACTGACTGCCAGTGGAGCGCCAGCTGCCTGCTGTTGCCTGGAAGTTCACTGTTACTTTACCTGCAGGTTTGATTACATGTGACTGCCGCCATTTTGAGACAACAGTCAGGCCCCATAGGACCCCTGGCTGGACTGACTGAGCCCCATCTCCAGGATCCCTCAGCCCGACCAATCACTCCCTGACTCTGGGGCCCTCACATCTACTGACTGCTCCCTGCCACCAGGACCCCCAGACTGACTGATTGCACCCAGCATCCAGGATCCCACAACCACACCAAACACACCCGACCTCCAGGACCTGCCTGACCAACCTCACTCTGCCTCCAGGACCTCCAGCTAACCACGTCCACACCCTGCACTGCAGCTCCCCACTTGCCAACACATTTGGAAGCCAGAGAGGCTATCTTGATAATCCTGGAAGTCATAGCTCCAATCTTTAGGTGGGGCAAATCCCATCCTGAGATGCCTGCTGGGGACTTGAAGCTCATTGTCAGGTTCCTCTCATGCATAAGGCTACTGAAGACTGGGAGGTTTGAATACTATATGACTGTTATGGTGTAGATTTTCTTTTTTCTCCTTATTGAACAATTTTAAGTTTTATTTCTTTACTTTTCTTGCTCTCTTTTCCTTTTGCTTACCTGTTCCCTCAGAGTCTCTTTCTCCCTTTTTGCATGCTAACATCCAATTTCTTTTGATTACACTCTCACCCTTTCTATGATCTAGAACTTCTGTATATTCTTTTCTTATCCCATTAACAGCCACATTCTACATCCCTCTGCATCCTCTTTGTCCTCCATTAGAAACTGCAGACCTTATTGCAAATCTGTTATACTGAAGATAATATTTGAACTCATTCTGTTTAGTATTACAATATTGTTATTATCCTCATAGGGGCTATTTGGTCTAGGATTGAATAGTGTCTGAATTGGGCACTGCTAATATTGATCTCCTCTTAAAAGAAAAGGTTTTGGAAATCTATAGGGCCACTATAAGCCTATAGGGGGAAATCTCCAATACCCCAGATCTGCACTGCTAGAGGGGAAGATACATGAACAACATGAAAAAACAAGGGAAGAAAATGATCCTACAAATCTGGATTCTATATTAATAGAATCCAATGACAGTATGGTAGAAGAAATGTCAGAAAAGAACTTCAGATTATACATGATTAAGATGATTCGTGAAGCAAAGGATGAGATAAGAGAGCAAATGCAGGCAATGAATGATAATGTCAATAAGCAGTTGAAAGAGCAACTGCAGGAAGCAAAAGATCATTTCAACAAAGAAAAAAAAATGAAACCAAATGGAAATCCTTGAAATGAAGGAAACAATAAACCAAATAAAAAACTCAATGGAAAGCATCACCAAAAGACTAGACCCCTTGGAAGACAGAATCTCAGACAATGAAGACAAAATATTTAATCTTGAAAATAAAGTTGCCCAAATAGAGAAGATGGTAAGAAATCATGAACAGAATCTCCAAGAACTATGGGACATCATGAAAAGACCAAATTTAAGAATTATTGGGATTGAGGAAGGCATAGAGATACAAACCAAAGGAATGAACAACCTATTCAATGAAATAATATCAGAAAATTTCCCAAACCTGAAGAATGAAATGGAAAATCAAATATAAGAGACTTACAGAACACCAAATGCACAAAATCCCAAAAGATCCACATCAAGGCACATTATAATGAAAATACCTCATATACAAAATAAAGATAGGACTTTGAAGGCCGTGAGAGAAAAGCATCAGATTACATGTAGGGGGAAACCAATATGGATAGCAGCAGACTTCTCAACCCAGACTCTAAAAGCTAGAAGGTCCTGGAACAACATATTTCAAGCTCTGAAAGAACATGGTTGCCAACCAAGAATCCTATATCCAGCAAAACTAACCTTCAGATTTGAAGATGAAATAAAATCCTTCCATGATAAACAAAAGTTAAAAGAATTTACAAATAGAAAGCCTGCACTACAGAATGTTCTCAACAAAATATTCCATGAGGAAGAAATGAAATCCAACAATGGAAGTCAGCAAAGAGATGAACTACCTTAGAGAAAAATTCACTCAAAAGAGAAACCGAGCCAAGTTAAAAACCAAAAATAAGCCCAAATGACTGGGAATACAAATCATATCTCAATAATAACCCTGAGCGTTAATGGCCTAAACTCATCAATCAAAAGACAAAGACTGGCAGAATGGATTAAAAAGAAAAACCCAACAATATGCTGCCTGCAAGCGACTCATCTCATAGAAAAAGACATCCACAGACTAAAGGTGAAAGGATGGGAAAAAACCTACCACGCACATGGACTCAGTAAAAAAGCAGGGGTTTCCATCCTTATATCAGATAAAGTGGACTTCAAGCCAAAGTTAGTCAGAAGGGATAAAGAAGGTCATTTCATACTGCTTAAGGGAAACATAAATCAGGAAGACATAACGATAGTAAATATTTATGCCCCAAACAATGGTGCATCCCTGTACATCAAACAAATCCTTCTCAATTTCAAGAATCAAATAGACCACAACACAATAATTCTGGGTGACTTTACACACTGCTGTCACCACTAGATAGATCTTCCAAACAAAAGCCAAACAAAGAAACCATAGAACTCTGACACAATCAATAACCTAGATTTAATAGACATATATAGAATATTCCATTCATCAACTAGCAGATTCATTTTCTTAGCAGCACATGGAACCTTCTTGAAAAGAGACCATGTGTTATGCCACAAAGCAGCCCTTAGGAAATGCAAAAAAAAAAAAAAAAAAAAAAAAAAACCCAGAAAACAAATAGAGATACTGCCTTGTGTTCTATCAGATCACAATGGACTAAGAGTAGGAATCAATGACAAAATAAAAAAAAAAGAAATTACTCCAACACCTGGAGACTAAATGAATGCTATTGAGTGAAACATGGATAACAGAAAACATCAGGGAGTAGATAAAAAAATTCTTAGAGGTCAATGAGAATGATGATACAACATATCAAAATCTCTGGGATACTATAAAAGCAGTACTAAGAGGAAAATTTATTACATGGAGCGCATTCCAGAAAAGAATGAAAAGTCAACAACTAAATGACCTAACATTACAGCTCAAAGCCCTAGGAAAAGAAGAACAGGATAACAGCAAAAGTAATAGAAGACAGGAAATAATTAAAATCAGAACTGAAATCAATGAAATTGAAGCAAAAGAAATAATTGAAAAAATTGACAAAACAAAAAGTTGGTTCTTTGTAAAAGTAAACAAAATAGACAAGCCCTTAGCCACACTAACAAAAAGAAGGAGAGAGAAAACTCAAATTACTAAAATTTGTGATGAAAAAGGAAATATCATGATAGAAATCACTGAGATACATAACATAATGAGAAGCTACTTTGAAAATCTGTATGCCAACAAAATAGAAACTACCAAAGACATTGACAAATTTCTAGAGACATATGCTCCTCCCAAACTGAACCAGGAGGATATACACAATTTAAACAGACCAATATCAAGCAATGAAATAGAAGAAGCCATTAAAAACCTACCATCCATGAAAAGCCCAGGACCAGACAGATTCTCAGCCATGTTCTACAAGACCTTCAAAGAAGAACTCATTCCAATATTTCTCAAAGTATTCCAGGAAATAGAAAAGGAGCGTACCCTACCAAACTCATTCTATGAAGCTAATATCACCCTTATACTCAAACCAGGCAAAGACACATCAAAGAAAGAAAATTTTAGACCAATATCCTTGATGAATATAGATGCAAAGATCCTTAACAAAATATTGGCAAACCATATCAAAAAGCATATTAAGATAATTGTGCACCACCATCAAGTGGGGTTCATCCCTGGAATGCAAGGATGGTTTAACATCCATAAATCAATAAATGTAATCCATCATGTCAATAGATTTAAGGATAAGAATCATATGGTTATTTCAATTGACACAGAAAAAGCATTCAACAAAGTACAACACCCCTTCATGCTCAAAACACTAGAAAAAATAAGGATAGTAGGAACATACCTGAACATTGTAAAGGCTATTTATGGCCAACATCATTCTTAATGGAGAAAAACTGAAAGCATTCCCTCTAAAAACAGGAACAAGACAGGGATGTCCTCTTTCACCACTTCTATTCAACATTGTCCTTGAAACTCTAGCCAGAGGAATTACACAGACTAAAGAAATTAAAGGGATATGAATAGGAAAAGAGGAACTTAAGCTGTCACTATTTGCTGATGACATGATTGTATATTTAGAGGATCCAAAAAACTCCTCCAGAAAACTTCTATACCTCATCAATGAATTCAGATAAATAGCAGGCTATTAAATCAACATGCATAAATCTAAAGCATTTTTATACACAAGCGTTGAAACATCTAAAAGGGAAATGAGGAAAACAACTCCACTTGCAATAGTCTCAAAAAAAAATAAAATACTTGGGAATAAATCTATCAAAAGTGGTGAAAGACCTCTACAATGAGAACTACAGAACACTAAAGAAAGAAATTGAGGAAGACCTTAGAAGATGGAAAGATCTCCCATGTTCTTGGATAGGCAGAATTAATATTGTCGAAATGACCATACTACCTAAAGTGCTATACAGATTCAATGCAATTCCAATTAAAATCCTAGTGATGCACCTTACAGAAATAGAGAAAGCAATAATGAAAGTCATATGGAAGAATAAGAAACCCAGAATAGCTAAAGCAATCATTAGCAGGAAGAATGAAGCAGGGGGTATCGCAATACCAGAACTTCAACTACACTACAAAGCAATAGTAACAAAAACAGCATGGTATTGGTACCAAAATAAGAAGGTCAATGGTACAGACTAGAGGACACAGACAGAAACCCAAATAAATACAATTTTCTCACACTAGACAAATGCCAAAAATATGCAATGGAGAAGAGATAGACTCTTCAACAAATGGTGCTGGGAAAACTGGAAATCCATATACAGCAGAATGAAACTAAACCCCTATCTCTCACCCTGTACAAAACTTAACTCAAAATGGATCAAGGACCTCAAAATCAGACCAGAGACCCTTCATCTTATAGAAGAAAAAGTAGGTCCAAATCTTTAACATGTCAGCTTAGGATCAGACTTCCTTAACAGGACTCCCATAGCACAAGAAATAAAAGCAAGAAACAATAACTGGGATAGATTCAAACGAAAAAGCTTTCTCTCAGCAAAGGAAACTATCAGCAATGTGAAGAGAGAACCTACAGAGTGGGAGAAACCTTTGCCACTCATACTTCATATAGAGCACTAATTTCCACAATATATAAAGAACTCAAAAAACTCTACACCAAGAAATCAAATAACCCAATCAATAAATGGGCTATGGAAATGAACAGACACTTCACAGAAGAAGATGTACAAGAAATCAACAGATATATGAAAAAATGTTCAACTTCTCTAGTAATAAGAGAAATGCAAATCAAAACTACACTAAGATTCCATCTCACCCCAATTAGAATGGTGATTATCAAGAAGAGAAGCAACAATAGGTGTTGGTAAGGATGTGGGGAAAAAGGTACACTCATACATTGCTGGTGGGTTGGCAAATTAGTGCAGCCACTCTGGAAAGCAGTGTGGAGATTCCTTAGAAAACTTGAAATGGCACCACCATTTGACGCAGCTATCCCACTCCTTGGCCTATACCCAAAGGACTTAAAATCAGCATACTACAGGGATACAGCCACATCAATGTTCATAGGTGCTCAATTCACAATAGCCAGATTGTGGAACCAACCTAGATGTCCTTCAATTGATGAATGGATAAAGAAACTGTGGTATATATATACAATGGAATATTATTCAGTCATAAAAATAACAAAGTTATGGCATTTGCAGGCAAATGGATGAAATTGGAGAATATCATTCTAAGTGAGATAAGTCAATCTCAGAAGACCAAAGGACGTATGATCTCACTGATAAGCGAATGATGACACATAATGGGGTATGGGAGGTGGGCGAGAATGTAGGAAGGAGGGACTGTAGAGAGGGAAAAGAGGGGTCGGAAGGGTGGGGGGGGAAGGAAAAAATAACAGAATGAATCAAATATCTTACCCTATGTAACTGTGTGATTACACAAATGGTATGCCTTTACTCATGTACAAACAGAAACAACATGTATCCCATAATTTTATCATCATTTGTTTACAATAAAAGAAATTTAAAAAACAAAACAAAACAAAACCAAAAGATTGGTTTTTGTTATAAAATTAGTTTGATCTCAACAGGGGATATAATATACAGCTCAGCCAAAATTTAAGATAGCTATTATACAAGCCAAATATATTTTTTACTCTTTCTAATTTCATTTTGTAAAACTGTTACCTGTTATTGTTTTGCAGAAGTAGCTGCTTCAAGAACCCACAACCTAGGTAACTTGTGATAATAAGCCATCACCTATAGGACAGATAGTGGTAACTTCCAATACTAATACAGACTCCATTATTACAGAATAAAGGGGTAAGTAATTGTAAGTAATTGTTATAGACATTAAAGTTAAAGCCCAGTACACTTACTTTATGACTGGTGAGACTGGCATGCTAGATGATTAAGATGAAACTTTGAGATTGAGATTAAATATAGAGGCGAAGATAGACCAGTATTTGGATCTTGCCCTCAGTCAGCTTGAATCCAGGGAACAAGAGGACTTTTCTAAGGAGATTTGCAACTCTGGGTCACATGACCTCCCAATCAGTGAGATTAATGAGGCCACTAGAAGATAAAAAGCCAATCAGTTGCACCTGCGGTATAGGAGGGTCCCTTGATGCTTCCAGGAAAGCCACCTCATCAACGAGACCCTGCCTAACCAATGGCACTAAAGGAGCTAAGAAGCTGCTCTTAAGTTCTCTACATGAGTGATCCCTGTGGGAACTCGGCTGACTCCTTTACAGACAGGAACAAGTCAATTTGACCAGCTTGATCTTAGACACCTAACAAAACAGTTAAAATGAAAATATAGCCATTCTTTGGCATTCAAGAAAAAAAATAGTTAAATGTAACTGAAGATGTACACTTGTGTTAGCCTACTAGAATAAAGACTGGAAGGTACAAAAGAGAGATTCTTAGGCAAATGTGCGTGATAACTGTCAAGAGAAACTGCCAGAGTCAGAAGATTTTAGTCAGTTTAAGGCCTACAGATACAGGTAGGCTTAATCTGTTTTCTAGTATGATTATCTAGCCTAAGTAACAGAAGTATAGAGATCTCTAGTTAACACAGGCTATACCAATAAAAGGATATTTTACAAAAATCAGATGACATTAAGTAGCTTAACTATATTTTCTGGGGACATCAATGACATTAAGAGTTAAATGTTGTGTTTACATTCCTGATAACCTGGACAATGTTAAATGCCCCAAATAAAGGTCTTGTCCTCTCCAGCCTTTGTTAGACCTTGTTATGGGAACAACTTCTCAGTTCTTCCACCTCCTGGTGAGAGATTGACTTCTGTCATTTTCACGATATTCACTGACATGTTCCAGATTCTGCAACATTTATTTTGTCTTTATCTCATTTCAGTACTCATGTCTTTTGTTTTTCTCTCATAGAAGCACCCACCCCCAGATGACTCTTCAACCTGCTCTTCCCCAACCAGACTTCTACCTTGGACCCCTCGATTGACGCAATTTTTGAAAAGGGAACTCCAAACTGCTTGCCCCACGCTGCCCCCTTCCAGTTCTGAAGCAACCAGAGCGATCACCGCTCCCTTTCCTTATAGCAGTAAGGAGTTCCTAAAGCAAGAGGGGGGAATGAAGCCAGAATTGCGGACAGGCAGTTAGTGTAGAAATAGGGGATCAGGTCAAATCAAGGAAATGAAGGCCATGAAAGCTATCTGCCTCTGGAAGTTGGAACAGCTTTTGTTAAAGACCATGTAAGCACAGTCCAACTTCTGGTGCTAAGGCAACAATATGAGAGAATACTGGCCCCAGAGAATAAATATGGAAGATGCCCAAATGAGCATGATTCCTCATTATGAACAACTAAAGGGGAGAATGTTGAGAACAGGGTGACATCTGTAAAATGCCCCCACAGGAAAGGGTGTACAAACACTAAGGAATGAGAAACAATAACCAGGATGCAAGTGGTTGTGACAGCACCCTCAAGAGCCAATACAGGACAAATAGAACGAGATGGACCCCCAGGCTTATCAAGGCTGTTAAGAGATATCCGTCTGAGGAATGTGCAGCTGCCCAGGAACCTTATCTATCAAGGACACGGGGGCCTAACCCTGACTCATCTCCTGCATAGTTCACCCCTTCCTCCTCCCCTCTTCCTCCAGGACTGTTCAGTTCTGGCAGGACCCAATGAGAATCAAATAGATTGGCGGGACCCAACAAGAGAGGACAAATGTTTAGCTGATCAAATGTTAACCAATAATGTATAGGTCTTTGTGTGTAAATGCTTGAAAATCTCTTAACTAGAGTGCTTTCTCACCCCTTGGGGCTGCTCCCCACTCAGCCATTGTAGTGGTTTGAGTGGCTGGTTGCAGTCCAGGCTCGAGCTTGCTTTAAATAAAACCTTGTTGTGTGACTTGCATTACCCTGTGTGCACTTTGAGTCTCTGGGGATCGGTTGATACTGGTGATCCTCTCCTGCAGGCATTGCACTCCAGGCTGGGGATCCTGCAGCTGGTGTCCTGAGGAGGCCTCCCACAAAAAGCCAGTGTTGTCATCTAGGAACTCACAAATATTTGGACCCTTGAGAACTATAAGTATCTCCTCCTTGGCTCAGACCAGTTCTCCGGCCATCAGTTCATCAGCAGGTCCACCAGGCTGAGTAGCCCATGACACCGGCTCATTTCCCTGTAGCTCCTTCAGAGATAACAGAGCTCAGGGACCAAGAAAAATGGAAAAAGGTGAGATTCACCAGGAGGAGAAGGAACAGGAGGAGGAGGGGAAGGAGAGGGAGGAGGAGGAGGAGAAATAAGGTGAGAGCTGTGATCTCCAAGACAGACAGGAGGAGTGGGAACGGGTGCCCTGGGCAAAGGGGAACAACACTAGCAGATGCTCTGGAGACTCAGGGAGACCTCATTGCCCTGGAGCCCAGTCCTGGGCCCCTGGAGGGAAAAACCATTCCAGAGAGGGTCCAGATGTTTCCCAAGAACTTGTCTTGTGGGAACTCTGCCATCTGTAGCTCTCACTGCTCAGTGAGTGAAGACCCTAGTTAAGGCTGATGCAGAGGCAGTAGTGTTGCCAGAGTCAGACCTAGGCTGCTCCTTAGTGCCAGACAAGTGGGCCAAAGAAAGCCTAGATGAACTCCATCAGCCCATCTCTCCAGGCTCCCAGGCATACAGCAAGGGAGTTTGGAGCCAAAAGTCTTCCTATGGTTCACTGCTGATCTATCCTCTTCCTCCTTCTCCTTCTCCTCTTCTTCTTCCTTATGCCCCTTCTCCGTTGACTGCTCCTCCTGTTGCTGCTCTTCCTCCTCTTTCTTGTTCCTTCCCAATCCCTACTCTAGTCCCTTCTACCTGCAATCTGGATGCCAGGTCCAGAATTTAACTGCTACAAGTGTCTCTACCACCCCCACAGCAAAGTCATCAACTCATCTTACCAGGCATCCCACTGTGCAGCCTGAGGACCTTGAGATGGACACTACCCTCCCTTCTACAGCAGTGATTTTTCCATCTTCTGCTTCCAAGGACAGCTACTGACCATGCCCCAAGGTCCATGATTCTACACAGTACAGGCAGTCAGCTAAGGGAACTGTTTCCACTAGTCCCCCAACACCTCAGGTCTCCCACCCCAATCCCAATCTGTACCCTTCTGTTGTCCCACAATCCACCCCTCAACCTGCAACTAGGAGCCCTCATGGGCAAAAAGCAGAGCCTCTCTTTAACAATGCTCCCATGCTTATGTGCTGCCGGTTATGAACTATTCACTGGCCTCCACCCTGGCACAGAAGGCCTGTGCACCATCAACCTCCAAAGCTGCCCATAAAGAACCCGTGATTACCACCCCTCCCTCACAGGCTATCCTCTTCTAGTTACCTCCTGCCTCCCAAGCTCTTATATTGACTCAATTTAGTAAGCATGGCAGACATGTTAACAGCTATTTCTATATTTTATGTCTGGTGGCACGTATTTGATGTTCTGATTTCTGCTTGCTATTTACTACCAGTGTTACTTTGGAGGTGAAATGTGCTTTTCAAATATTGGTTTTTGACATAATAGAGATATAATCACCAATGAAGCGGCATGTTTGTATGCATGTACATACACACACACACACAAACACACACACACACACACATGCGCACACACACACAGGGATGCCACATCTTTGACTCTAAATTTCAGAAGTATGTAAACTTGAAAATTTTCTAAAACTATAAAGGAGATTAAAGAGATGTGATAAGTGATGACTATGTAACCCTGGACTTAAATCAAGCATGGAGGATGCAAAATATTATCAAGGATTTTCTTAGGACAACTAACAAACCTGGGCTCTACACTGGATGAATGAATTATATCTATGTTAGTTTCCTGAATTTAGGAATGTTCCAGGGTTATGAGAGACAATGTGTTTTCTTGGACAATTCACAGCAGAGTAAAAGCATGAAAATGTACAGGGTATGAGACACAAATATTCTCAAACTGTTCAGAAAAATTGAATTAGGGAAAGAGGCAATGATAAAGTATATGTGACAATACATGAAAAGTCTGTGACTCATCCTAGCAATTCAAAATAATTCTCATGGAGAGGCAGTAAATTTTGCCAGGCAGTTTCAATGGTCTTCTCTCCCCTACTATAAAGAAAGCACTCATTTGCAAATTCACTTCAATATTTCACATGTATTGATTGATCTTTCAATTATTATATTATAGACCTGTCTACCTCATTAATGAGATGTGGTAAAATCTTTAAAAGATGTTTGTTCAAAAGATTGGTTCAACAAGATTGATTAGACCAATTAGGAGAGGCCATATAAGAATTATCTTAACTAGTCTTATGACATTTCTATAAGCTTAAAATTACTGCAGAATAAAAGATTTCTGAAGTTACTATGAAGAGCAAATAATAGTGGTTCGGACTGATGTAAGAATGAATGCAGGTTATGTTATATATAAAACTGAATTAAGCTTTAGAGGAAGAAATATGAACCAGCCCAGAAACAGGGCAGCAATGAAGTTATGTAAGTCATCAAGAGTCTGAAAGTACTGTGACTTTGATCATAAAACAGTTTCATGATGTGTGGCCTCATTTGCTGGTAAATGGATAGAGTTGGAGAATAGCATGCTAAGTGAAAGAGGCCAAGTCCAAAAAAGCAAAGACTTAAAGTTTTCTCTGATAAGGGAATAATGATACATAATGGGGGGAGTGGCAGGGGGTGGAGAGAAGAGTGAAAGAACTTTGGATGATGTAGAGGAAAATGGAGTGGAGGGTGAGGGAAGGAAAGATAGTAGAATGAGACAGACAATATGACCCTAGGTATATGTATGATTACATGAATGGTGTGAATCTACATTGTGTATAACCATGGAAATGAAAAGTTACACCCCATTTGTGTACAATAAATCAGTCTGAAAAATAAAATTTAAATAAAAAAACCACATAAAAAACCCAAATTATTTGTGGCTTCATGAGAACCCTGAGCTGCCCCTGTACACTATGCCTTGCTTTTCTTCACATTTTTATACTTAAGAAGCCTGGAGTAGAGCAGCTTTACATTTCTCAAAAGATTATTTAATCACAATTGGAGTAAGATATTTTTAACATGTGGGAGATAAGAAGTCACACTGGGTCTGGCCTAGTGACCCCAGTTGGGGATATTTGTCATGAAATATACCAGTTGTCCTTAGGAAGGATCAGTATTTAGGGGCAAGTAGCAGAGAATTCAGCCCATCACATGGAGTGCAGAGCAATGCAGCACCCAGGAAATAAGGACCCTGCACTGCTCTTTTACATCCACACTGCAACATTTTGTTTGAACAGGAATACCTAAGTAGGACTGATTGAATATTCTTCCAACAGTAATATTCAGTTTTTATTTCTCTCAAGAGTAATGCATACCAATTTTAGCATAAAAACAACTATTTTGCCAATAGTCCTTGTATTATATTGAGCCTTTATAGTGTGTCTTATGCTCTGTGCAAAACATCACATTATTTTCTGTAAGTTTCATAATTCTCTGAACCAGATATTATAAGTCCCGTTTTAGGTTTGTAAAATAAACTTATGGAGGTTTAATTACTTTTCCAAAGACACCTAGGGATAAGAAGTAGCATAGGTTATTTCATATGAATTTAAATCTGATGCAAATCCATAATGATTAACCTGTATACTAAACAAATTCTACAACACGAACTTGGTGAAAAGAGGCTTACAAACTGCTTTGTTAAGAGTTTGTTATAGGAAACATCACTAATCAGGTGTTTACAATATTGGTACCATCCATGTGGTGATCACATGAGCCAACCATCTTATCATAAAATAATAAGTTGAAATAAATCAAACCATCTATTGAGAACAAAAAATGCAAAGCAGGGATATTTTCACAGATTATCTAAATTTACTAACGAAAGAACATTTAAAAGAAAATACCCTTTATTAGTCCCTTTTGAAAATTTAAAACTCTTGGTAAGATGCATACTTCTTAAGACTGTAAAAGGAAATTCACTGTCAAATTGTGGTAAATTTTAAATGCAAGCATTAAGTCCTGTTTGCACTTACTATGCCAAAACATTATATCAATGTTTTCTTTCCAAATGCAATAATTTTTATGAGGAAAAATTTTTAACTTATCATTGTTATTGTTAGTCAGATCATAGCTTCATTTGGGGTCAGATATTTCAAATTAGCTGATTGCATCTTAAACAGTAACCCTGTGCCTTCCTTTCCTGATTGCATCTTAAGCAGTAACCCTGTCCCTTCATTTAAGGGAAGTACAATTTCCCTAAATTACTAAAAAAATCAAGCTTCATTAAGTTTTGAACCATCTGAAAGAACATTAATAACATGCTGACCTTAGTTACTGTTTCACTTGTCATTTCCACAATCTTCTTCACTCAGCTAACTGTTGTTGATTAGGCTAAGACTTGTAGAACATTTGTTGATACTTGCTCTCAACAAGGTTAGAATTAAGTTTAAAGATATACACAAGCAGTTAGCTCTGACTGAAGGCAAGATGAAAGCACCCAACAGAGCATTACAATGAACAAAATGGTACTTTCCCTTGGAAGTGTCTTTCTTACTCTAAATAAGTTTTTTCCCTCTCATGACCTGGTCTTACCTCCTTTTCCATAGAAATGAGCTTACCCGAGACACTTGGTGTCTCTGTGTGCTGTTTTCTCCACTGCACTGACGCCTCCCATCCACCGAGGACCCCCGACCCCTGCTAGGGCTGGACCCCAGCAGATTGGTGCCCAATGTGGGGCCTGAAGAGTGGTAAGTAATGCAACAATTTTGGGGAGTCTAAGATCAGTCTAGAGTGTTACAGAACCCTTGGTAGAGAAAATCTCAGTGAGGAAGGACAGGTAACCACAGAACTTTGAGAAGTTAGTATGACAATCGGTAGCGAAAAGGCTGAGTGATAAAGGATAAGTAATCACAGATCATTAAAAGTTAGTAAGAAAATGGGTCACTCAGAATCTAAGGAAAGAGCTTATTATAGACATTGCTAAAAATATGCTTATAAAAGAGTTAATAGAACAATTACAGAGGTGGGGACTCATTGTGGCACCAGAAAAAATTCAAATTAACCCACCCTATAATTATCTGGGAAGAATAATTACTACTTGTAATATAAAAAGTATCAAGGTAACTGTGCAATAGTCATTCTTTGTATATTAAATGTGTTCATGTTTTCAAGGTATACGAGCCTTTAAAGCAGAAAAATATCAGGCTGCTGTTCTCCAAACTAAATATTTCTGTAATGGTAATTTTGAATTCACGTGATTTAAAAAGGTTCAATTTAAACTGAGTAAAGTAATAAAAGTAAAATGTCTTTAAAATTAAACCACAAGTCTCTAGGTGGTCAAACTAATAAAATGTTGATATTTATAAAATGTCTAATCAATTGTTTTGAGGACTTTCCTTCCACAGGAAAGAGCCAGCAGATACTATTCAATACACTTGTCTTATATCTTGGTTTTTACAGTAAAATCAGTAGATTTGACATGTATGAGATTAATCATAACTGTGTTTGTTGGAGACATCTGATTAACTTACAAATTATAATGCTAACAGTTAATAACATCAAGTACTCCTGACTTCTTGGATTCCATGAAATAATGTACTAAAACATTATTTGTGTTTTCATGAATTGGTAAACATACTGATGTAATTTTATGTATGGATGAGTTTAAAATTCTAACCGTATTTCAATTAGAGTACTATAAGCAACAAAGTATTTTATCTTATTAAAATGGAGTAATTTATCTAAATTCAGAAATTTCATAAGAGTTGTTTCAGAATGTGAACAAAAAGAGGTCAACACATAGGGAAGAAAAATAAAAGGTTCCAAGTATGAAAATATATTTAGTAGAAGGGAAAAGAAAATGTTTCTGGGTAAGAAAGTGCTTATGTGATGAAATACATGAGGTCTAAGAAGTGCTAAGAAAGTCTGTAAGTAAAGGATAAATTTCAACAAGTTTGTGTGTAACTAAGTTGGTTATATGTATGTGAGACAATCAGTTAAAGATATTTAAGGTTTTTCCTAAGGTCAATATTAATGTGCTGATATCAATCAAAGTTTAATCCATATGCAAAAATGATAAGAATTTGTCTAAAAACACCAATTTACTTTTTTTAAATAAAGATATTTATTCCCAAAAATATAGTGAGCAAAGGAAAATAGCTGCATGTGATATAACTGCAGTCAGACATATCAGAAGTATCAACAAATGCAAGTATGCTTTCAGTTCCATTTTTAAAAAAAATATTTTTATTGTACACAAATGGAATACATACTATTTCTCTGTTGTACAATGAAGAAAAGGCATACATTTGTGTAGTCATACATTTACATAGGATAATACTGTTTGATTCATTGTGTTATTTTTTCCTTCCCCCACCCACCCACCACTATTTTCCCTCTATACAGTCCCTCCTTTCTCCATTCTTAATTCCCTCCCACCCTCCACTAGTGTCATCATCATGTTTTATCAGCGAGATCATTCATCCTTTGATTTTTTGAGATTGGCTTATCTCACTTAGCATGCTATTCTCCAATTTCAATCCATTTGCCTGCAAATATATATAACATATATATATATATATATATATCACAGTTTCTTTATCCATTCATCAGTGGAAGGACATCTAGGTTGGTTCCACAATTGGCTATTGTGAATTGAGCACCTATGAGTATTGATGTGGACTGCATCTCTGTAGTGTGCTGATTTTAAGTCCTTCGGGTATAGGTCAAGGAGGGGATAACTGGGTCAAATGGTGGTTCCATTGCAAGTTTTCTAAGGAATCTCCACACTTGCTTTCCAGAGTGGCTGCACTAATTGCAACCCCAGCAGCAATGTATGAGTGTACCTTTTCCCCCACATCCTTTCCAACACCTATTGTTGCTTCTCTTCTTGATAATCATCATTTCTAATTGGGGAGATGGAATCTTAGGGTGGTTTTGATTTTGCATTTCTCTTATCACTAGAGATGTGAACATTTTTCATATCTCTGTTGATTGTTGTGGATCTTCTTCTGCGAAGTGTGTGTTTCATTTCCTTAGCCATTTATTGATTGGGTTATGTATTCTTGGTGTGGAGTTTTTTGAGTTCTTTATATATTCCTGGAAATTTGTACTCTATCTGAAGTATGAGTGGCAAAGATTTTCTCCCACTCTGTAGGCTCTTTCTTCACATTACTGCTAGTTTCCTTTGCTGAGATAAAGCTTTTTTAGTTTGAATCTATCCAGTTATTGATCTTGCTTTATTTCTTGTGCTATGGGAGTCCTGTTGAGGAAGTCTGATCCTAAACTGACATGTTAAAGATTGGACCTACTTTTCTTCTATAAGATGAAGGGTCTCTGATCTGATTCCAAGGTCCTTGATCCATTTTGAGTTGAGTTTTGTGCAGGGTGAGAGATAGGGGTTTAGTTTCATTCTGCTGCATATGGATTTCCAGTTTTCCAGCACCATTTGTTGAAGAGGCTATCTTACTCCATTGCATATTTTTGGCACTTTGTCTAGTATGAGAAAATTGTATTTATTTGGGTTTGTGTCCGTGTCCTCTATTCTGTACCACTGATCAACCTGTCTATTTTGGTACCAATACCATGCTGTTTTTGCTACTATTGCTTTGTAGTATAGTTGAAGTTCTAGTATTGCGATACCCCCTGCTTCACTCTTCCTGCTAAGGATTGCTTTAGATATTCTGGGTTTCTTATTCTTCCAGATGAATTTCATGATTGCTTGCTTTATTTCTGTAAGGTACATCATTATGATTTTAATTGGAATTTCACTGAATCTGTATAGCACTTTAGGTAGTATGGTCATTTGACAATATTAATTCTGCCTATCCAAGAACATGGGAGATCTTTCCATCTTCTAAGGTTTTCTTTAATTTCTTTCTTTAGTGTTCTGTAGTTCTCATTGTAGAGGTCTTTCACCTCTTTTGTGAGATTGATTCCCAAGTATTTTATTTTTTTCGAAGCTATTGTGAATGGGGTAGTTTTCCTAACTTCTCTTTCTGAGGATTCATCACTTATGCATAAAAATGCATTGGATTTATGAGCATTAATCTTATATCCTGCTACTTTACTGAATTCATTTATGAGTTCTAAAGGTTTACTGGTGGAATTTCCAGGTTCCTCTAAATATATAATCATATCATCAGCGAACAGGGATAGTTTGAGTTCTTCTTTTCCTATTCGTATCCCTTTAATTTCTTTGGTCTCTCTAATAGCTCTGACCAGAGTTTCAAGGACAATATTGAAGAGAAGTGGTGAAAGAGGCATCCCTGCCTTGTTCCAGTTTTTAGGGGGAATGCTTTCAGTTTTTCACCATTTAGAATGATATTGGCCATGGGCCAATCTTAAGAATTGGGACTTGTACAATTATGGTTAAACAGCAAATGTCAAAGCATTGTACTATGTTGGAGTCTGAGTTTTCTTTTAGAAAATAAACTTGGTTAATATAAAACATTAATGTAATTTTGGTACTATTACTCTTCGTATATAAAAGTGTTTCTATTTTCCAGATATACAAGTCTTTTAAGCAGAAAATCCTGAAAAAATGTTTTTATCAAGCTGTTGTTCTCCAAAGTAAACTGTAATGGATGCTGACCCTCTATTGTGGATTCCTGATCGACTGATCCTACACCATGAGCCACCCTCACAGAAGGAGTATTCCTCCCAGCCATATCCACCATTCCTCTACACCCCAGATGATGGGCTTGCTAATCAATTTGCTAAACTTTTCATGTTTTTAAATATTTCTAAAACTAAGTAATCTTATTCTATACAATATGATCATTATATATTAACTAATTGTATTAATTCCTCATTTCCAAAAACTATATTGTTCTTTTGATAGTACATCAGCCATCATTCATAATGTTACCAGTAGTGTTAAAAGAAGATTGGTTTGATGATCCAGGAACTAAAGTGCTTCAGCAACTTAATGAACTTATGAGACTAAATGTTTTATAGCTGTCTTAATTTCAGTAATAACTACATTAATAAGTATAATTACTTCTTTGGCTATATCAAGAATAGATTCAGCCTCAGAACACTTGGTGTCTCTGTGTGCTGTTTCTCCACTGCGCTGATGCCTCCCATCCACCTAGGACCCCCAACCCCTGCTAGGGCTGGACCCTGGCAAATTCTCAATGATCTTTTTAAAAATTTATTTCAGTTGTAGATGGACACAATGTCTTTATTTTATTTAGTTAGTTCTATGTGATGCTGAGGATCAAGCACAGTGCCTACATGTAGGCAAGTGCTTCACCACTGAGTCACAACCTCAGTTCTCAATGGTCTTTTAATTAGTTAAATTTTAGTGCTGCATCAGGTCCACATTCTTCCTAATGACAATGTAGGGCCTGTCCTCAATATATCCAAATATTTACATATTGAAGATGTCTTCGAGGTGCCAGAGTGGCAGGCAGTTACATGATGTGGTTTCAAACTTAATTCACAAAAGGATCTTACCGAATTGACTCCTTTGAAAGAGTAGGTTTCCTTTCTTTCTATGGGCAATAAGCCTCATAAAGGTGTAGTGCTCAATAGGGGTGAATATCTGCTTTATGAAAACAGAGAAGAAGTGAAATGGTATAGAAGAACAGTTCCACATGCATTACCAAATTGAATTCTCAATTCTGTTATTGGGATTTATCTCTTGATATGAACTATATTGTTCCCATACCTCACTTGGGCCCATTAAGCCAGGGTCTCCAATTTGAAGACCAAGGACAGTTCAGAAACTTTTTTGTGTAGAAAATAGGAAATGGTAGTCCTATTAGAGAAGTTAATACACAATTGTGAGCAGAGCTTTATGGTATTGAATTTTACTTCAGCACCAGGTTCACATTCATCATAAGATCACCTCAGAGTGTGTTCTCATTGGAGAAGATGTGCATATTAAATTGGTTCACAGGAGCAGAAGTAAAATTTAAGTTACAGACAGGGTCCAGAGGCAGTTTCAAAGTTAATTCACAAGAACAACTTACTGAATTGATTCTGCTTCAAAATCAGTTCTACTTTGTTCCTAGGAATTCCTTATTAGGAATCGTGCACAATTAGGTTGAGTACCTGCTTTAGGAGAACAGCTAGCACTAGAAGAAGTGAGATGGTATTAGTAGAACGTTTTTACATTCAGGATCAAACAATTGGAAATTATTTCATTGGGAGACATCCCTTGATGAACAATTATATACCCATACCTCACTGTAGTTGTTTAGGTCATTGTCTTATATTGAAAGTCTATGTGCAGTTTCTAAACTGCTCTAATGAGAAATGGAAAACAATTATGTTTGATGGTTCCAGAGCTAATTTTATATGTAATTATCAATGGGACCTTAAGTGATTGAGTTTCATTGCAGCCTCAGTTTCATATTCACCCTAAGTGTAACTTAGGGCCTACTTAATACAGCCAAGTATATGCATATTGAAAACAGTTTATAGGGCAGGTGTGAAATACAAATGGGAGACAACATCCAGAAGTAGCTAAACTTAATTGACAAAGAGTTTTATTGAAATGACTCCTTTATCAACCCCAGGTATTATTACTCAGGTTTTATTAGGTGTAATGTATAACAGAGAAGTATCTGCTTTAGGAAAACAGTTATTTAAAGAGGGGAATTAAAATGGTACTACAAAGTTTCTACATGCAGGATCAAACTGAACTCTTAGTTCTCTTATTGGGAGATATCTCTTGAAAAACTATAATATTCTCATGCCTCACTGACCCAGGTCTCAAAGGGAAGCCTATGTGCAATTAGGAAACTGCTTTTTGAAGGGAATAAAATGGAAGTTGTACAGTGGTTCCAGAGTTAATTTCAAACATGAATTTCAATGTTACCCTAAGGAATTCAGTTTTATTGCAGCAAAAGTTTCCAATTTGTCCTAAGGGAAACTTAGGGCCTGTACTCAATACAACAGAATGTGTTACAGGAGCAGGAGTGAAATTCTAGTGGAAGGCAGCTTCCAGAAGCATTTTCATACCTATTTAATAAAGGATTCCTATTGATTTAAGTATTGCTTCAACTCCAGGTTCACTTTCTACCTAGGGGATATTTAGGTATTGTACACAACAGGGCTGGAAGAAGTGAAATGATGTTAGTAGAAAGATTTCACATACAGGATCAAAATGAATTCTCAATTGTATTACTGGGAGTTATCCCTTGAATATTTAATTTTCCTGTTTTATTCAGCTCTTTTGCCAATGTGATGAAAAGACCTGACAAGAACAATAAGAGGAGGAAAATTTTATTTGTGGGCTTATAAAACCTAAGAGGTCTCAATCCATTGACAGTTCCATTCCTTGAGGCCTGAGATGAGGCAGAACATCATGGCAGAGTGTGTGGAGAAAAGTACCTCAGGATGTGATGATCAGGAAGCAGAAAGACTGAGCTCAGCTACCAAAATATACACCAAAGTCATGTCCCCAATGACCTACCTCCTCCAGCCACATCCTACCTGGCTTCAGTTACAGTTAATCCCTATCGGGTGTTAACTCACTGATTGGGTTAAGGCTTTAATAACCCAATCATTTTATGTCTAACCCTTCTTGCATTTTCTCACACATGAGTTTTGGGGGGATAGCTAATATCTAAGCCGTAATAGTAAAAATCTCACTTGTGCCGTTTAGTCAAAGGTCACAATTTTAAAGCCTATGTGCAAGTTGAAAACTGCTTTTGTAGGAGATGGGAAATGGTAGTAATTATATAGCAGGTACAGAGGTTGTTTCATATATAATTCTCAATGGGACTTTAGGACATTGAATTTCATTGCAGTACAAGCGTCATATTTGCCCTAAGGGCACCATAGAACCTATAATCAATACAGTCAAATATATGCATATTTAAAATGACTTACAGACCAACCTAGGTGCCTATCAGATGAATGGATAAAGAAGATGTGGTTTATATATACAGTGGACTATTAGCCATAAAGAAGAATGACTTTATGACATTTGCCAGTAAATGGATGGACCTGGAGACAACCATGCTAAGTGAAAAAACTATTGAATGTCCTCTCTGATATATGGATACTAACACACAACTGGGGGGGGTGTTAAGAGAGTAGAATATCAGTGGATTAGACAAAGAGGGAGGAAGGGAAGGGGAGAGATAGGAATAGGAAAGACAGTGGAATGAGTCTGACATAAATTTCCCATGTGCACATATGAATATACCACAGTGAATCTCACTCAACATCATGTGCATCCACAAGACTTGGATCCTAAACAGAGTATTTTCCATGTTTGTATAAATATGTCAAAATAGACACTACTGTCATGTATAACTAAAAGAACAAATAAAATTATTATTTTTTAAATGGCTTACAGGAGTAGGAATAAAATGTAAATATCTGGCATCTTCCAGAGGCAGATTCAGACAATTCACAAAGGGATCTTACCAAATTGACTCCTGTAGCAAATTCAGTTACACATACTTCCTAGGGTCTTATTAGGTGTAGTGCAAAACAGGACCAAGTGTATGCTTAGGAAAGTAGCTTGAAAGAGCAGAGGTGAAACAGCAGTAGAAAGGATCAAACTATATTCTCAATTCTGTCATTGTAAGTTATCCCTTGATGAACTATATTGTTCCCACGCCTCACTTGGACTCTTTAGGTCCAGGTCTCAGATTTGAAGACTTATCTGCATTTTGGAAACTGCTTTTTGTAGGAGTTGGAAATGGTAGTTGCAAAGTGCTTGCAGAGAATTTCATGAGTAATTCTCAATAGAATCTCAAGGAATTGAATTTCATTGCAGCAGCAGGTTCACATTCATCCTAAGGGCACCTGAACTCAATACTGCTACATATATGAATATTTAAAACTGCTTAGAAATAGTATGTTGGAGCAGGATAGAAATGCAAGTGTCTGGGAGGTTTGGCAGCAGATTCAAATACAATTCACAAGGGCTTTTTAGGTCATTTCTCATATTTGAAGTCCATGTACTTTGTAAACTGATTTTGTAGGAAAGTGGAAATTATAATTTAAGGAGGTTCCAGAGGAAGTTTCATATGAAATTCTCATGGGGCTTTAGGGAATTGCTTTCTCTTCAGCACAGGTTCACATTCTTCCAATGGACACCTTAGGGCCAGTGCACAACAAGGTTAAATATGTGCTTGCTGGAATGAAGCAGCAGAGAAATGCAAGTGCCTGTGATGTTCCAGTGATAAATTTAAACTTAATTTACAAAGGGTACTTACGGAATTAACTCCTATTGCAACACCAGATTCACTTTCTTCTGGGGTCTTATTAAGTACAGTGCTCAACAAGGTCCAGTGTCTGCATTTGTATAACAGACAGCAGGAGTCAAATGGTACAACCACAGAGTTTGCACTTGAAGGATCAAACTGAATGCTTATTCTGCATTGGGGTCACCCCTCGATGAGCTTCAGGATCCCATTTCTTAACTGCTATTTAGATTCAGTCTCAGATTTGAAGCCTATGTGCAATTTGTCAATTTCTTTTCATTAAAAATGGAAAATGGTAATTATAGGAGGTTTCAGTGAAGGGTGAAAGTGCAGAAGGGAAACAGTAAAGATAGGCAGGTTTAATGTGCAGGATCAAACTGAATTCTCAATTTGGGTATGGGAAATTGTCCCTTTACATGCTATCAGGATTCTTCACATGGGCACATTAGGTTCAGTCATCAGTTTTGCTGTATATATGCAATTTGTAAATTGCTTTTTTTTTAGGTCATGGGAAATGCTATTTTTAGGGAATTTCTTGAGGAATTTTCAAGCATAAACCTCAATGGGGTTTGAGGGAACACAATTACATTTTAGTGCTAGGTTCCAATCCTTCATAGGGGCACCTAAAGTGTCAGTGCTCACCAAGACAGAGTATATTTTTACAATGTCTTATAGAAACAGCAGAGAAAGGCAAAGTTGCAGGTTGTGTCTAGCACTGGCTTCAATTTAATTCACAAAGGGTCTTACAAAGTTTACTCCCACTTGAACACCAGGTTCACATTTTCCTCTGGCCCTCTTAATGCAGTACTCAATTGAAACTAATATCAGAAATTTTAAAACAGCTTGAAAATGCAGGATTAAAACAGTACAGGCATGCAGTTTCCATATGCAGAACCAACCTGAGTTCTCAATTTGTGAATGAGAAGTGATCGCCTGATGTACAGTAAGGCTCCCATTCTTCCTTCCTTGGGCCTATTAAGGCCAGTTCTCAGTTTTCTGTTATTTGCAAATTTTGAATAGTTTATCATAGGATACGTGGAAATATAGTTGTAGGAAATTTTCTGAAAAAGTTCAAAACAGATCACAGTGTGGATTTAGGGAATAGTCTTTCATTGTATGCCTCATTCCCATTCTTCCTATGGACACCTTAACAGTGAGATCACAAATATTACTTTGGGAACTTGCTTATAGGTGCATGCAAGTGGCAGGAACTTTCCAGGGTCAGATTCAAACTCAATTCATAGTCTAGTAACTGACTCCCTTTACAACACCAGGTTCACATTTTCCTATAGGCATTTTAAGGGTCAGTGCTCACCAAGGCAGTTTGTTACTTTTGAAAATGGTTTATAAGAGAAGTGAAGAAATGCAAGAGACATCAAGGCTCCAGTAGCAATTTCAAACTTAATTTGCAAAAGGGTCTTAGAGAATTGACTCCTACTTCAACACCAGATTCACATGTTTCCATGTTTCCTATGCTCCTGATACAGTGTTTAATGTGACATAATATCAAAAATTTGAAAGCAGTTTGAAAGTGCAAGAGTGAAAGGGAACAGACAGGCAGGTTCTTTTTGCAGGACCAAACTGTATTCTCAATTTGGGCATGGGGAGTGGTCCCTTTATGGGACAACTTGATGGGTCAGGATCCCATTGTTCATATGAGTCCATTAGGGTCAGTTCCCTGTGATGCTGTACATGTGCAATTTATAAACTTAATTTCAGTGGAAATGGGAGACAATAGTGATAGGCAGTCTTGAGGTAAAAATAAGGTCCTGAGGTAACATAAGTTTCACTGGGTTTTAAGGGAAGAGCCTTTTGTTGCAGAACCAAG